>NC_056738.1:27419862-27454862 GCF_019279795.1 Protopterus annectens | reverse complement strand
TTATTAGCAATAGTTTTGTTTCTATGGTAGATAATTGTTTATTATATAGTATCTCTCCTTTTGTAGAACTCATTTAACTTTAGAGAGTTCTCCCCCCCCCCTTTCTTGTCAGGTTGGCCGTTTAAGTTAGAGGCTTTCCTATTATCTTCATAAAAAAAAAAAAAAAAAAACTTTATCTATAGTCTTCCTAGTAGGTGTGTTTTTTGTAGGCTGTATATTGCTTATTGTTATTGTTGTCATAATTGGTTTCTTTCTACTGTAAAGAATGTCAAAGGAATCTAAGGTTTCTGGGTTTAAGAAGTGTGAATGTGACTCATGCTGTCAGAAAATGTCTCTGACAGATGGGCACACTTCTTGCGTCTATTGTTTAGGCGCTGTGCACCTGCAGGACTCTTATTCTATTTGCCATGCCTTTAGTCCAAGAGTCCAGCAGAGTGTAAGAATAAGCTGATTCTTAGGGGTCTTTTAAAACCCCAGGATTCACCGGCCAAGAGCTCACAGCCAGTGAAATCCCCTAAATCCACTAAGCCATCGGCTTCAAGTTTCGAGCCGTCTTCCATTCAGGATTTACCTTCTACGTTGGTTCCGGCTGGCACCAACAAGACAATCTCCCCGTCGGCTCCATCAGAGGCTTCGGAGCTTTCGCGGAGCCACAAGAGGCTGAGGTCCCCTTCCCTAGAGTCGGTGCATTCGGCTCCTCTGTCTCCTTTACTTCAGAGCGAGCGTAGTCACCGATCTTCTCACTCCTTTCGATCCTCTAGGCTGTCGGATCATGATGTGGAGAGAGTGGTCAGTCGGTTACTAAAGTCACAGGCACTAGCTAAATTGTTGTCCAGCAATCCTTAACAGGTATCTGCTCCATCCACTACTCTCAATGTTCCTCCACTGACTCCAATGAGTTCGGAGCTGGAGTTCGTTGGGGTTCGAGTAGTGGAACCATCGGCTCCGATAACTCTATCTCCTTCAGTTCCGACGTCGGCTCCGATTCCCTCGGTGGTACCTTCCATCGAGGGATCTAGGCACCGGGGCTCCCTCATCGGCTCCGAGGGAGTGAGTGGCATCGGACCCTTATCCGACCCCCTTCTCCCTCTCGGAGCTTCGGCGCAGGTGAGCTCAGCTCCAACATCAGCCACGGAGCTGTGCCCCTCGGTGCTGAGAAAGATTCCTATTTCTTCGGAACCAGAGCTTTCTCTGCATCGTGGCAGGGACACCTTCGATGTCATGCGGAGTGTGCTGTCCTCTGAGTCAGCTCCACTTTCAGCCCCACTGGCTCCATCCCCTATAGTGCCTGTGCCAACCTCTGCTCCTCCTCCAGACCCTAAGTGTAGGGAACCGATGCTCCAGGACACCCCATTGGGTGTTTCCTCCTTTTCTGAGGCCACTCCTGATCACTCAGAGAAGCTCCCCTCGGAAGAAAAAGTGTAAGAGGAAGCACATTGACTCCCCTGAGTCTGTCACTTCTGATACAGACTTAGATGATTCAGAAGTGTCCCCGAGATCCCCCTCTGAAGATGTTTCCTTCTCGGACATCCTAGAAATGCTTAAGCAGAGGAGGAACTGGAATCCCCTAGCCCCTACCAAGGATGAGTCTGTATTTCTGGATGCCCTCGGTTCCCGACCTTCCACCTCCTGGGTGTCTCCGCCTTTTGATCCACTTATGACAGTGGTGGCTTGAAAGGCTTGGTCAGCTCCGGATACAGTGGAACCAACTCCGAGGAGACCTAGTAAATTCATTACAGCACCCCAGGATAAGCAGTTCCTTTCAAAAGGTGTGCCTGTTGATGCCATGGTGGTAGCAGCAGCCACCAAAAAAGAGTTAGCGGAGACCTCTTCGTCTGTCCATCCCCCTAACAAGGAGTTTAGGGCGATGGACAGATACAGGAAGCAAATGTTCACTTCACCGACCTTCTCTATGAGGTCACTGAACTACCTATGTCATTTTACCCGACTTCAAAGGGATCTCCTTAAAGAGCTCAGAGATACCCTTCAAGATCCAACAGCTGAGGGAGCACAAGCCAAGGTAGCTTCCCAGCCAGCGACGCTTAATTCTGTTGTTAACTCCTCCATGAGGCTCATTTCCTATGCAGCCGATGGGGCGAGTAGAGCTGCATGTACGGGTGTGGTCTTTAGGAGGCATGCGTGGATGCAGGTGTGCAACTTTGAACCCTTTCGAGCATCCTTCACCAACACTCCCTTTGATGGTTCCTTTCTTTTTGGACCACAGGTGAAAGACACTTTGACTAGGGGTGAGCAAGAAGGCAAGACTCTCTCTGCCGTGGGAGTCCATTTTTCCACTCCCTCTAGACCTTACCCCAAGGGTCAGAAGAGTGGGAAGATGTGGTTCCGTAAATCTCAGGGAGCCTTGCCTGACGGACGTAGTGATTTTTCCTCCAGAGGCAGAGGGGGAAACAATAATAATAGACGCCGCCCTCGTGGCAGAGGGAGTCCACAGAACCAGGGCAACAGAGAATCCTTCTCTGATAAGCCCTTCCAACATCCCTGAAGGGTTGCCTGGCTGCTCAACTCTAGAGACAGTTGGGGGAAGACTTTCGCTGTACCCAAAAAGCCTGGCAAAGTTTAACACAAGACAGATGGGTACGGTCTGTTATATCCGGAGATTACAAAATTCCCTTACATCTACCCCTTTTACAGTCAAGGAAGACCCTTCCATATGTTCCACCCAATCTGAAGGAGCAAGCAGTAATAGAAGTTTTAAAACTGCTAGAAAAAAGAGCCATCCAGGAAGTCCCAGCAGACCAGCACGGATCCAGAACTTACTCAAGTTTCTTTTTAGTACCAAAAAAGACAGGGGACTGGAGACCGATTCTGGATCTCAGCAGACTAAACAGGTCTGTGCAAAGAACAAAGTTTCGGATGGTCACACTACAGTCCATTCTACCCTTTCTGGGTCAGGACAATTGGATGTGCTCGATAGATCTTCAGGACGCTTACTACCATATAAAGATGGACAGGCGCTCCAGGAGATATCTTCGCTTCCAGCTGGGGGCCAGTCATTATCAGTTCAGAGCTCCACCTTTTGGTCTCACCACAGCCCCCAGGGTGTTCAGATGTATGGCAGTGGTTACGGCTCACCTGAGACGTCAAGGATTCCAGGTGTTTCTGTGTCTAGATGACTGGCTCCTTACTGCTACCACCAGGCATCAACTCATACAAGCACAGGACTACACAATCACAATCTGCTCCCAACTCGGCATTACAATACATTTTGAAGAATCTGCCTTGTTGCCCTGTCAATCTATCACTTACATAGGAGCAAACTTAGACACAAGGGATATGTTTGCAAGGCTACCACTAGAAAGGGTGTCTGCAATTCGTCAACAGGTACAGGTTCTGATGCAGAGCAAAAGGATCCAAGTCAGGTACGTCCTTCAAACTCTAGATTCCATGGCAGCAGCCATTCTCCTAATTCCACTAGGGCGCTTTCATATGAGAATTCTTCAGTGGCTTCTGTTTATGCAGTGGTCTTTCCAAGAGCTACCCATGACTCACATGATCATGGATGCATGCACAAGACATCTTTCTTGGTGGATTGTCTCCCCACTAGTTACTCAGGGCAGACCTTTTCATAAAGCCCCCTCTGTTAGCCACATTGATGACAGACGCCTCCCTGATTGGGTGGGGGGGGCATTATCTGGGCAGGACAGTCCAGGGCACGTGGCAACCTCACAAGTACCATCTGCACATAAATGTCCTGGAAATGAGAGCCGTGCTCCTGGCATTGCAAGCCCTTCAAGACTCTTTCCTTCTGGGACCATTGCTATTCAAACGGACAACATGTCAGTGGTGTGGTACATCAACAAGTAGGGCGGAACCAGATCCTACCCCCTGTGGTGAGAAGCACTCAGACTTTGGCAGTGGGTGATTTCTTCCCAATGTTTTCTGATTGCGACGCACATCCCCGGGAGATCCAACATCATAGCGGACAGGCACAGCAGGGCTATCTTCATGCCTCATGAGTGGTCTCTGAATCAGGAAGTTGCAAATCATATTTTCCGCAAATGGGGACAGCCTTGCTGCAATCTCTTTGCCACCCCCTTCAACAGCAAATACAGCAACTACTTCTCCCTTCTTCCGCTTCTGGGTCACATACCCAGAGACGCTCTAGTCCACGATTGGCCCCAGGGACTTATTTATGCCTTTCCTCCTTTCCCCCTGATACCCAAACTTATACAGAAAGCAATATCGTTGGGTTACAAAATGATCCTCATTGCTGCCTACTGGCCGCAACAGATATGGTTCCCGTTCCTGCACCATTACCCTCTCGATCAACCCTGGACTCTGGACCCAATTCAAGACCTCGTGGTTCAACAATCAGGCGGGTTGCATCAATCCCTCAAAACTCTCCAGCTCACAGCTTGGTTGCTCCACTTCCAACCTTAGCCAGGCTTCCCAACATTTCCCCAGCAGTCCGTGATATTATCATCTCCTCTCACAAGTCTACAACGAGGAAAACTTATGCTAGCAAATGGAAACGTTTTTCTTGTTGGGCAAAGGCTAGGAATGTGGATCCCTTTTCATCCCAATCCACAAAATTTTGGAATTCCTAGCACAACTGTTTCACTCCGGGTCCGCTTCTGCTATGATCAGGGTACAAATGGCAGCCATTTCTAACTTTCATGTTGGTTTTTCGAATTCTAACATTGTCTCATAAGCTCTGTAAGGCTTTTTTGAGGGGGACAACTCTTCTTAGACCTCCAGTGAGAGATCCCCCTCCTCCTTGGGACCTTAATTTAGTCCTAACCTCTTTAATTCTGCCCCCTTTTGAACCAGCAGCGTCCTGCTCTATCAAGTTTCTATCTTGGAAGACGCTCTTTCTGGTAGCTATTACTTCAGCCAGACACATCTCCGAACTTCAGGTGCTATGTGTTCGTCCTCCCTACTTGGTTTTTCATAGGGACAGGGTTGCTCTGAGGACTAATCCTTCGTTTCTTCCTAAAGTCTGCTCAGAAAATAATTTCAACCAATCTATAGCTCTTCCTGTATTTTTCCCTAATCATACCAACAAGGCAGAGTACAAACTACACCAATTGGATGTTCATAGGCAATTGTGTTTTTACCTGCACAGAACTAAGGAAATAAGGAAGTCTGACCAACTATTCCTTTCTTATGCCTTGGGCAAACAAGGTCTCCCAGTTTCCAAGGTAACCTTGTCCAGATGGTTGTCACACACTATTTCTTTCTTTTATCAGTTAAGGAACAAAGAGTTACCTATTAAACCGAAAGGTCATTCTACTAGGGCCTTGGCCACCTCTGTAGCCTTCCAGTCTAGGTTGCCAGTGGATTCTATCTGTGCAGCTGCCACGTGGGCAAACACTCATACCTTTATTTCTCATTATAGGTTGGATATGGTCTCTAGGAGCAGAGCTGACTTTGGTTCCACTGTTCTGAAGAGTCTGTACAACTGAGCCACCCAGGATTTTAGGTGCTAGGAACGCTGTCCCAACCAGCAAGAATGAAGGCGAGATAGACAACTTAACATAAAGAAGTTATGTACCTACCATAACGTTCCATGTTAGTTGTCTTCATCTCGCCTTCCTTCTTGCATCCCACCCTCCGTCCCCCTGTCCTAGTGGACCGAGAGGCATTTTCCTGTTTTCACTGGCTGTGTGTTCTCTGGTTTTCCTCTGTTGACTTAGAGAATATGGCAGGTATAGTCAACTGATTTTTTTGACTGGTTTATTGTCTCGTCATGTCTGGAGTTAGCTATTTCAAACAAGATCTGGGTAGCTATCGCTAAGCATTATGGAATAAGGGGTAGCCTCGAGCCAGTAAACAGCTCTCGAGCTATTGAAGATGGCCGAGTAGGAGCCGATGATTGGCTCCGATCCCAACGAGCAAGAAGGAAAGTGAAATGAAGACAACTAACATGGAATGTTATAGTAGGTACATAACTTCTTTTTTCTGAGCTACACAGTTAAAGCTCCTATACATAGAACAAACAGAAAACTATAATTCAGAGTGGAAGTGATGAAGTGGGATAATGATGAAACAAGGGGTAGCTCAAGAAACAAGTAAAGACTGGGATTTTGGATGCAGAGACTTGAGAATAAAAATAACACTACAGAACATTATATTCATAAAGTAGCAGAAAGAACTAAGCTAACATGGGAATGGAGAAAGGAGATTTTGCCAATAGGGATGACTGCAATTAGGGATTCAGGCAGTAGACAAGAGGGGGCTGGAATTTATTGGAGAAAACTGGCAAATGAACCAAGGTATTGGGAGGAAATAATGAGTGAGGGAAGGGTAACAGCATGTGAAGTGGCCAAGAATTTATATGCAGTGCAGGCTGGAGATTGCCTGTATTCTGATATCAATCTTTGATAGGGAAGGCAAAGAGAAAGAAGTAGGTAGAGGGATCCTAATGAAAGACCAGCACTGGTAGAGTTTTTGTGCTGAATTTAGAATAGAAGCTACTGTTAAACAAAGGAATAATTTGTAGAGCATACAAAATATTGCATGATAACTATAAGAATCAGTCAGAGGAGGTTAGAAATGACTGGGAAGAGAGACTGGATAAACAATTCACAAAGAAACAATGGGGGATATATGTATGTCTCCCAAATATGCAACAAAATCTAGAAGATGTAGGATCTTTGCTTGAAGATGTTTACATAGTTATTTTTATACCCCAAGTAAACTCCAAAGAATTTTTCCTCTGGTAGACCGCAGTTGTTGAAGGTGAGATTGAGAAGAAAGAGGTAATTGGAAATCTATTTTCTGGGAGTATAATGAGCTGGCACACTTTAAAAATTCCCTGCAGACTGTTGTGACAGAGATACTGGGTGAGCAAATTGGTGTAACTAAGGAAATGTTTTTTTGAGCTGTGATAAAGAATTGGAATTACCTAGACATTGTTCGTCCTTGTTGAGTCTAATTATATTGGCTGCCAAAAAAGCAGTCACTAGAAAATGGAAATCAAAGTCTAAACTAACTTTGCTAGAAATAGTGAACATAGTAACAAGACATAAAACAACTGGAGTTGGGATTTTTACTAAAAGGTAGGAGCACATAACATAGAAAAAATGGGTGTTGTAGGAACAATATATGAACAATATATGCAGAGGAGGAATGAAGTTTAAAAGAAGGCAGGATTTGAATGAGCTGTGTAATGTTTGACTGACAGTGACTGGATAGATTATAAGTGATGTATAATGTTTGCAACTAAAATTATGTCAGCATGGTTTGTTTTCATTTCTATAACTGTGTGATTGCCTATGCCATACGTGATAATTTAATAAAGATGTTTCTTGTTTAAATAAAATAATAATAATAAAATGATACAAGAGGGGACCAGAATGTAAGAAAATACCGCTGTTGTTGGTGGGTCTTGATGAAGAGAAAAGATTTGACAAAATAAGCTGGAATTTTATTAGTAGGGCAGTGGAATCATTTTCAATCCTTGATAAAATTATAACATTGATTAGGAGGATATATGAGAGAGTGGATGTAAAAAGTAAAGTGGATATGTTCCTCTCTGATAAGCGTTGTTTAAGTAGAAGAACCAGGCATAGGTGTCCTCTATCCCCTGTGCTGTTTGCGTTACATTTAGAACCATTGGCAAAGAAAATAAGAGACTTAGAATTTCAGGGATATAATTGGTATGATAGTCAGTAGAGTTGACTTTTATTTGCAGCTTATATTATTTTATATGGAATTAATTCAGAAACTGACATGTCAGTGTTATGGAACAATTTGAGATAGTTTCTAGCCTTTTTGGGATACAAAATTAATGAAGTTAAAACAAAGGCAGTAACTGTAAGCTGTGTACCTACAGATGAATTGACTCAGCAATACCCATATTTCTGGGAACATGATAAAATGAAGTACTTAGGAGTATGGATTAAAAAGGATTTTGTTATGGCAGCTAAGGGTATGTATAAGAAGAGACTAAACAAAAGCTAATACAAAAACTGAAATATTGGAAGCTGTGTTTATGGCTATGAATAGTAAGATACAAGCAGTGAAATTTTCAGTCCCTTTAGTTTTATACACAAGTCAGGCATATTTTTTCAACCAGAGAAGTTGTTCTTAGCAGTTAATAAAGAGGATTTTATCTGTGAGGGTAAGATGGCAAATGTCAAGTGGGATATGCTGATCCTTCAGTAGATCAAGGTGGTTTGGGAATACCTAATTTGAAGGTATATTTCATAGCTACAAATCTAAGGCTCCTATACATAGCATAAGCAGAAAGCTATAACTGAAAATGGAAAGAGATAATGATGAAACAGCTGGACTGCAAGCTAGAGATTTATTTCCCTATCATGGATTGATATCGGAGCACAGCCAAAAAGAAAGAAATAGAGGGATCCTAAGTGAAATACCATCACTGGTAGACATTTTAGTAGGGATAATTAATAAAGCGGTATAAAATATTATACAATAACTATAATAATCAGTCAGAGGAGGTTAAAAAGGATTGGGAAGAGAGATTGGATACGCAGTTCACAAAGAAACAATGGGTGATACATGCGTGACTCCCAAATATGCATCGATGTGTGGAACATTTAGAATCTTTGCTTGGAATTGTTTGCATAGTTATTTTTATATCCCAAGTAGGCTCCAAAGAATTTTTCCTTGGGTAGATAGCAAATGTTGGAGGTGTGATGGGGATGAAAGATGTAATAGGGAACATATTTTTGGGGAGTGTAATGAGCTGCCAAACTTTATAAATTCCCTGTAGAGTACTCTATCAAAGATACTTGGGGAGCAAGTTAGTATAACTAAGGAAATTATTTTTTGAACTGTCAATCATAATCGGAATTGCTTAGACATAGTAATGCCTTGCTGACTCTAATTATGATGGCTTCCAAAAAAGTAGTTAATAGAAAATGGAAATCAAATTGTAAACCAACTGTACTAGAAGTAGTGTATGGTAAGAGATAAAATAATTTGAAAGGGATATTTAGAAAAGGGTAGGTGCAAATTACATAGAAAAAATGGGAATTGTGGGAACAGTACTTTAGAATAATGTTTTGGAGGAGGAATGAGGGTTAAAAGAGGGCAGGATTTAAATGAGCTATGGAATGCTTGACTGGCAATGACTGGATAGATTGAGTGATGTATATTGTTTGCAACTAAAGATAAGTTAATAAGGTTTGTTTTCATTTATATAAATGTATGATTGCCTATATCATAAGTGGTAATTTCATAAAGATGTTTCAGAGTTCCAAAAAAAAAAAACACATACACTAGGATAAACTTTATCCCTAAATGTGGACAAATACCTTTTCATACCTTACATCTCCTTCCTCTCCCATCTTCACTCAATTACTTTTATCAGTTTCTATCTCTCCCTTGACTTTCTCTAAATATACCATAAGCCTGTTTTTCTTCCAGTTCTTATTGCAGTTCTTGTTTGTGTTATCATCGTCATCTTCATCTGCCCCCTTTTTTCCCCATTTTCTACCGGGGGGTCAGGGAATCGTGTTAACTTTTGCCATCTTGCTCGATTCAGTGCCACACTTCTGTCTTCTTCGACACTCATGCCCGATTGTCATAGATCTTCTTTCACATAATCCATCCACCTCTTTGATGGACATCCTCGTTTCCCCTTACCTTCTTCCTGTTGTCCCAAATCTTCATCACCAGATTGTCTTTTTGCACGTCTCCAAACCAGCGTAATCTGTTCTCTTTGATCTTTTCTGCAGTTGGAGCTACTTTGCCTTCTGCTCCTATGTCCTCATTTCTTCATGTGCCTCACAGAGTGCATCCTACCACCCTTCTTAAGCACTTAATTTCCATCACCTCTAGCTTCTTCATCTGCCCTGCCTTTACTGCCCAGGTTTCTGTACCATACAGTAGTACTAGTCGCATCACTGTCTTATATACCTTACTTTTTATCTTTTTTGGCATTCTTCTGTCATAGACTATACCTGACACTCTATGCCAGTTGGCTGCAGCCCTTCTGATTCTAGGTTTGACCTCTTCATTCAGACTTCCCTTCTCTTCAACCACCCCTCCCACATACTTGAAGCTGTTTACCTGTTTCACTATCTTCCCTTCTATCTGATTTCTCAGTTTCTTCTGATTTCCATGGTTTCCTGCCATTACCACTGTCTTATCTGTACTTAGTTTCATCCCATGTGCCTTCATCTTTGCATTCCATTCTCTATACTTTGCTGAGGTTCTTGCTCAGAGTCTGCCTGTAATGCCACATCATCTGCATACAGCAACTTTGTTAATCTGTCTCCCCAGCCTGTTTTCTAATGTAGTCCATCACCAATATGAACAGCAGTGGGCTCAGAGCTGAACCCTGGTGTACACCCACTCGGAACCCCTATGTGAGGCCGAACACTGTTTGTACTTGAGTCATTGGGTCTTTTTACATAGCCTGCACTAATTCTGCCAATGTTTCTTGGACTTCAGACCATTGCAGTATTGCCCAAATCACCTTTCTTGGGACCTTATCTTATGTTTTCTCCAAGTCTAGGAGTGTGGAGTATAATGCCTTGAATGATACCACCAAAAAAATATTTAAAAAAGAGTGGGGCACTTTCAGACCTAGATAAAATACCTAACCTCCCTTTTACGGTAGTTTATAAGATTTCACAGAGCCTTAAGAACATATTTGAGTATAGGAGTAATAAACCCACCTATAACAAAAGAAGATTAGGGACATACAAGTGTGTGCACTGCTCTCAGTGTGTGAACATTATGAACACGGGTAAAATTTACCTAGAGAGCAGGAAAAGATGGATAGAAAGTGGAGACTATTATAATTGTGAGACTAAAAGAATAGTCTATTTGGCTGTTTGTTCAGAATTTAGATCCTTCTATGTCGGGGAAAACCGAAAGAATGTTAAGGAGAAGGATCTACGAACACAAATATGACATCACAGTAAAGAAGGAAACTAGTGCTTTGTACAAACATACCAAGTCCTGAACAAAAGCAGAATTCTCTTTCCTTGTTCTGGAACAGATTAAGAATGACATGGGGGTGGGGGTGGGGGTGGGGGGGCATGGGAAGAGAGGATAGAATTCTTGGAACTGTGGTGGCAAGTTACTCTGGATGCAGGCAGCTTCCCTGGGCTGAATGATTATGTGCCTAATTTGCCACTTTTGAAACTAAGATCTGCAAAACTTTAAAAACTTTGGTTGCAATCAAAATTTTGGCCAGTAGATGGCAATATCTTCTTTTTTATAATATATTTGATTAATTTAGTGAGTCCATGGTAATATATATATTCTTCACTCATTAAATATTAATGAAATTATTTATTTATATATTTTAAATATTTTAATTAATTGTATTATGAGTGTTATTTTATGTTTAGAATGTTTTTAAATAGGAAAAGTGCAATATTCATGAGGTTGTATATTAAATTTGGGTCTGTGGAAATGTCATTGGTTTTTTAAAATTTCATGCTCAATTTGTATTGGTTGATTTTTTTTTTAATTAATGTATAAATGGTTTAATTGACAGCAACACTGGTCATCTGAGGAAGTCTGATTACGGAGATGAAAACGCGTGTACTGCAAAAGCGTTTGTGTGCTTTTTACCTGTGAAGTTTCGTGTGTATTTGGAATAAAATTCAGCTTGGAAAACTACTTCGGTGTTTTACCCTGCGCTACAGGCACTTTTTGACTGTTAGACTTTGTAATATCATTTCCTGTTAGTTTGGTGCTATTTTGAACATTATTTCTGAGGTTCCTGATGCAGTTAAAAAAGGCTTTGTGATTGTCTTTTGCCTGGGTTACTGTTTTACCTCATGTCTATCTTCGGTTGATTTAGTCAGGGTCCGAAGTTCTCTATTATCCTTTGCAAGAGCATTTGTGGCATTTGCAGAACTGTATTTGTTTTAATTGCAATAAGATTTTTCCTTTTATTGCAGAGCCTGTTTACATTAGAGTTCTAGCATAAGGGTTTAATTTTGTCTCCCCAGTGAAATGTTGGCACTTGAAATGCTGAGTGCCAAAAAGTCGGGGGAAAAAAAGACAGAGAACACTGGAGAAGATCGAATCTTGAAAATTGCTCTCCTTCTTAAAACTTCTTTTTACAGGGAGGCAAGCACCACCATACCCCCCTCTTGAACTTAAATTTACCAACTGTGAGATCAACATTCCTCCGAGAAAAGGGAATATTCCAGAAAATGTCATCTTGGATTTAGTGTATAGAAGTCCAAGCTTTTGGCCTTTCAGTCTCTGCGTTTCTGAACTTGCTGTAGTTGGTCCTGACATTTTAAATGGTTACCATTGTATTTATTCTGGAGACGGAGAGTTGCTTCAATGCATTTATTTACATGTTCATAGAATTTGCCACAGTAGATTCTACATTCGTATTGGGGTCCTCTGGGTGGAATCTTTAATTGATTTGCTTTGACATACTCTCTAAATAACAAGTTATTGGTAGGTGCTTTCTTCTTCATTTGTGTGGTAACTATGACTTATTTATGGTTTTGAATTGACCAGGGAGGGTGTTACAACTAGAGGGGAATAGAACTGTCCTATATTGGTAAGAACCAAGTCCAAGATTTTGTCTCCTGAAATTGGTTATGGACTGTCTGGTTCAGTGAGTTTTTATTTATGAAGTCTTAAAATTTCTAGGCATACATATTTGGAAATGTATGAGTTTCCTATCTAATGGATGGGTAGTTGAAGTCCCCTAAGAGAGTACTGTTTGGCTGAATGCTTAGGGATTCCATATTAGACAGGTAGAAGTCATGAGGAAGGAGGTTGAATTAATGTGGGGTTTTCTTAATGATAATTTGGATATGGTGGAGTTCCAGGACATTATACTGCTTAACAAGTCTGGAGGTGCAGTTTTGCTCTTCAGATATAGAGACACTACCTCCTTTTGTGCTTTCATCTAGTGCTGTGGGTCTGAGCATGTAGTAGGTATTGAAACTTTGCACTAGTGGGGTGCTGTAAATATTTTTAACCAGGTCTGTATGAAGTTGTATATACCTATGCATTCTAGGGCAAGGAGTGCTTGTGGGGAGTGTAGTTTTCTGTTTATTCTCTATTTGTTGAGCAGTAATACCTTCATTTTTCCCAAATTTTGTTTTGCTTTGTTCAAAGCTTTTGTAGACTGACTTTGCCAAAAAAGGCACGATGGGATGGAAAAAGTTTTTGACAGTGTATGAAAGCCTTCTTTTTGTAGACAGCTGTAGCCCAAATGTATCACATCCACTTGCTGCACAGGGGACTGATAACCCTGTTGCCCAGCAAATACTGCTCCAAAAGATAGACGATGATTGTTCTAGGAATTGACTATGTACCTTTTGTAAACCAAAAGTGCGGAGTACAAATGTGATTTTGATGAAAGTGTCCTTACAGAAAAAGGGAAGTGATCAGTTCATAGCATGTAATCTGGTCTAGAGTGTTGAATGGAAACAAAAATAATGAAAGGACATTTAGAGCCACAACCCACAACTACTTGAAACCCAGGAACTGTAAGTCAGTGGGCTCAGGTGTCTGTTGCTCCTTATGGGCACCTGGCTGAGCAGTTGTTCAAATTCAAATGTGAGTTCAGGGCCGAAGCTGCTGCTACAGCTGGTCACCATCGAGGTTTTATCATGGAACTGGTAAGTGTTGAAGGGAAATGAGAAGGGGGGCTTTAAGTTAAGGAAGGGGAGATGATTTTTGGTTTAGGGATCAGTCAGGAGTTAGCTCAGACTTGGAGTTAGGGAGGTAAGGTTAGTTGTTTTTAGGGTTAAGGTCAGGGTTCTGGGAGGGATAGATATTTTAGTGGTAGTGCACAGGAATCAGAATAGTGAGAGTAAGGGCACCTGCCAATATGACCAGGTTGCAGCAGGGAAGTGTGTCAAAAGTTAATTGTATGCAAGCAGTTTCTAGTAGACAACTGTTAAAATCCAAAGATGCAAAAAAATATAAAAAGATGCCAGGTAAATCCAACAGTAGCCCAGATGGTAGTAAATGAGCTAATAGCAAGAGCAGTATTCTTAACGCAAATTTATTGTTTTTTTAAAAACAACATACGTTTTCGCTACTGTTCGACAGTAGCTTCTTCAGAGAAACAGACACAACGGCAGTGCCAAACATTTAAACTTGCAGTTGGCGTGAATACGTTAAAACACATTACTGCAAGTTACAAGTAATGATATGCGTTAACTAGCTACAATATATTAATGCAACAATAAAATACATATAAAAACACGCTTATAAATCAATACTGTGTTATAAGGTATATATATACAATAAAATACATTAAGTAAATTAGTACTTCTAAAAATAGTCAGTTACTACTTAAATAAAACGTATTATGATATGTCAGCAATACAACTACACATTTTCTAAAGGGTGTCCGAAGTTCATGTACAGATTAATCAATGAATTAATGATTAAATAAACTATATAGTCTTATTATTTAGTTATTTAATTAATGTATACCAAATATATTTTAAAATGTATATATTAGGACATTATTCTTTTTTAAAAAGAATATATTAATTAATAATACCATAATAATAATGTTATACAACAATTTCAAGTGTAAAAAGGGAGTCTTTTTTTAAAAATTCTTTTGAAGAATTTTTATATTAATTATGATTATTTACATATTTTTGGGGACAATGTGTTAACAAGTGGTGGCATTTTACCTCAAAGTGCTCCTTATACAATTTTCATTCAACCCAGGTGTACAAAACGCATCTAGTGTTAGTTGCCATTCTAATTCACAAGCTTCTAAAAGTAGTGAAAAAGGACCTCCTCTAATAGTATAAGGTACATGGTCTATAGTTAGAAAATAGAAGCTATGACCAGGGTTGTTGAAAATATGTTTCGCCAAGGCATTGTCCCCTTTGATTTTCTTTATAGCATAGATGTGTTCATACAGTCTTTCACGTAGTTTACGGTCTGTTTTCCCTACGTAAAAGGCTGGATAACAATCACATGTAGCTAAATAAATAATAGATTTAATCTCACAGTTGAGTTTATAATTAATGTAATATTTTTTGTTTCTAATAATAAAAGAATTTGATGTTCTCAGATATTTGCAATAATTGCAAGAGCCACAAATGAATGTCCCCTTTTGTCTCGACTTAAAATCAATTTCTTTGTTTCTTTCGAGAAGCATTTTAAGATTGTTACCTTTCTTATATACTACAACAGGATTTTGTCCTAATTTTTCTGAAAGTTGTAAATTATTCCTAATAAAATACCAGTTCTTAAAGACTATATATCTAATCTGGTTAGAATTAGTATTGAAAGTAGTGATAAAACTAGTAATAAGTTGCTTAGCAAAGGGAATGTTAAAACAATTCTGATTGTCCATATTGTTTAAAATAGAAATGTCAGGGGAGGAACTAGTGAGGTTATCAAAAATGTTACAACTGTCTTTAACAAGTAATGGTGTATAAATTCCGTTAGATCGTTTTAGTCCAACTTCTTGGATCATCTCATCAGTAAGTACTAAAGGATAACTACGGTTAAGAAACATATTTTTCAAGAGTTGACATTCTCTTTGAAAAGTTGTGTCAAAGGAACACATCCTAGCTGCTCTAATAAGTTGCCCTTTAATTATTGACCGTTTTTGTTTGAATGGATGGGAGCTTGTAAAATGGAGAAAGGTATTACAATAGGTAGATTTTCTAAAGGTAGATGAAAAGTAAAGGCCTTTTACAGGGTCCTTGTTAAGCCTGACGTCTAAATAGTCAATCTCTGTAGTAGAGAAATGGTAAGTAAATTTAAGGACGTTAGTTGTAGAATTGAAAACGTCAATCAAAGCTAATGCCTCACTTACATTCCCATTAAAGAGAATGAAGACGTCATCTAGAAATCTGGTGTAGTATTTAATGCGTGGCATAAACACTGGGTTGTTAAAGATGTAATGTTTCTCCCAGTATGCTACAAATAAATTTGCCACACTAGTACCACATGGTGAACCCATTGCTATCCCTTGTTTCTGTAAATAATATTCTTTGTTAAAAATGAAAAAGTTAGATGTTAGAATAATGTCTAACAGTTCAGAAACTACATCAATTTCTCTTTGAGTTGCATTAAGCTCCTTCAAAATAAGTGTAATCCATTCTACCGCCTCATTGTGTGGTATAGATGTATATAAGTCGACAACGTCAACTGTTAGGAAATTGTTAGAAATGTCAAAGGTCAAATTATTGATGTTGCTAAGAAATGACCATGAGTCCTTACAAATTTCCGGGATGTTTTTTATATATTTTGAAAGGATGTTGTCCACCAATTGTGCACAAGGATATGTCATGGATCCACGGCCATCAATAAGGGCTGGCATAGGAGGGTTGTTGAGATCCTTATGTATCTTAGGGATCCCAAAGATTATGGGAACCTTAGGGAAGAGAATGTCGATGTAATTATAATGTCATAGTCTATCTTGGCTCCAATGAAAAGATCCCTAAAGTAACCTCTGATTCTAGAATGGGATACATTCATTTCATTTAATGAAGATGAAGTATATGCTGGACTTTGTAGTACTACTAGCATTTTCGTAATGTACTCAGAAATATCGAAGATAACCAGACCACCACCTTTGTCTGGTTTAATCACCCTCACGGGGGATGCACAGAGGTTATTGAAAGAAGTCAACTGCTCTCTCGATATATTAGGTTTCTCATACTTGTTGCTTGGGTATGATGTTTGACTAAGGTGTCTGATGTCTAATTCACACATATTTTCGAATGTTAATAACGCAGGATGTAAAGGGGGGTTAAATGTACTACTAGATCTTAAAATGTCTTGAGCTGTGAACACTGAATTGTTGAACAGTAAGTGCAGATTAAGTTTTCTCACGTAACATTTTAAGTCAATAATAGTTCTTGCCAAATTTAAATGTTTGCTTGGTACAAATGTATTCCATGAGCCAACAGTTCGATCAATGGGTAATCTAGTTCAATACTAGAGAAATTATAGATTTTAAAATCCCCTTGTGCGTTAGTCAACATTCTTAATTTACTCCCTTCATAAGTGCCAACATTATTGCCATCGGGTTCAAATGTTACCGATAATTGTTTCAGTTCTTGTTCTTGTTCCTCTGGAACCGATTGTTGCGTGCTCCTAAAAAAATCCCCTTATTTGAGGTGTTGTTTGAATTGATGTTATCTGCAGTTCCTTGTTGGTAATTCCTAAAATTATTGTTATTGTTGGCCCGAATTCTATTGCTCCGTCTTGGTACCTCAATTAATTCATCCTCCGTAATTTCTTCTAAAACGTCAATGTCAGTTGTATTAGAATTAACAGGGTGTGTTGGTGTATTAGAAGTGTTTGCTAGAGTTTTATCACCATTACCAGGTTGCAATTTAGGATAAACATTGTTGTGCATATAAGCTGTTCTGTCTCTTGAAAGTTTCTTGACCTTATTCAGTTTAAGTTTGTCCACTAATGCATCAATACTTGAAAAGATCCGCCCGTAATCATATTTGTACCTGTTAAAGTCAAGATCATTTTTAATGGAATTGTCCAGCTCATTCACTTCAGTTATTAAAGAGGTGATGGGGGCAGAATAATGTTTGACCATTAGTTCTAAAAGTTGAGCCCCCTGTTGGTCAAAAAGGGCTATAAGGTCATTATGAAATGCAATATCTACTAGTAAACCAGTAGGAAAAAAGGTAGTCCGAAGACCCTTAGGTACTACTTTGTCGTTCAAACATTGTTTTAAATAAGCCACTTCAAGCTGCAACTTTTTCAATTTTACCAGTTTACTGTCAAAACTCTTAAGTTTATCTGCAATAGTGTTGTTACTTACTGTTGGGGGCTCCATACCCGCAGCCGGACGTTCCTGTGAAGATTGTATGACAAAATTAAACTTGTCTGTGTTCTGAATCCAATCCTGGATCAGTGGAACGCCAAGAAGTGCTTGGTCTGGCCCCCTTGTCTCACCTTCATGTATCTGGTTAGCAGATGTTGTAAATGTCCGTTCACTCCGTTGTGGCAGTGATAAACTTGTTGCAGGCTTGTCTCTAATCAGAGTGTCAGGTAAAACTGGTACATTAACAAAGTTGCGTGTGGCGTTCTATGTATTTTTATCTAGTGGTACACTTTGTACACTAGAATGCTGAGGTTGCGCTGGTGGTATCGTAGAAAATGCTGTAGAAACATTAGAGTTGCTGCTGACATGCATATTGGGTTCAGAATGAACCACGAGTGGCGTGTCCGTTTCTCTCTTATCCAAAGCGTCTAAGCGAAATGAAATCAAGTCCATACGCTGGGAGAGAGAATGTAGCAACGACGGAATATCCGTCTGTTCAGCTGGCTCATTTTGAATATTCGTCCCAAATAGGTTCGGAGTCCCTGGGCTGGAGTGGCTGCCTGAAGCCATAACCCAAACACACAACTGTTAAAATCCAAAGATGCAAAAAAATATAAAAAGATGCCAGGTAAATCCAACAGTAGCCCAGATGGTAGTAAATGAGCTAATAGCAAGAGCAGTATTCTTAACGCAAATTTATTGTTTTTTTAAAAACAACATACGTTTTCGCTACTGTTCGACAGTAGCTTCTTCAGAGAAACAGACACAACGGCAGCGCCAAACATTTAAACTCATGGTCATTTCTTAGCAACATCAATAATTTGACCTTTGACATTTCTAACAATTTCCTTACAGTTGACGTTGTCGACTTATATACATCTATACCACACAATGAGGCGGTAGAATGGATTACACTTATTTTGAAGGAGCTTAATGCAACTCAAAGAGAAATTGATGTAGTTTCTGAACTGTTAGACATTATTCTAACATCTAACTTTTTCATTTTTAACAAAGAATATTATTTACAGAAACAAGGGATAGCAATGGGTTCACCATGTGGTGCTAGTGTGGCAAATTTATTTGTAGCATACTGGGAGAAACATTACATCTTTAACAACCCAGTGTTTATGCCACGCATTAAATACTACACCAGATTTCTAGATGACGTCTTCATTCTCTTTAAAGGAGAACAACGGGATATTTAATCGTAGTGCACAGCCTGCCATCTCTTTTCATTCCTATTACTTCATCCTGCTTAATAAACTCTGTACTGCATTTATTTAAAAATTATTATCGCTACTGTTTTCCTCCTAGCCATCCTCCGTTTCCATATTGTTTTAGCTTCCGTTTTAAAAGCAAATTGTCCCGCCTTTGAAAACCGACTAACTGTCTCTTAAATACTGCCGTCAGGACTACTACACTTTTGTAGTAGTTACGGTGGAGTTTCCGCCCACAAACTGACGTCACCACTCCCATATTAGCATGGTCTTTAGAAGTAGGCTTTGAACCACCCAGAAGGTGATGTCAGAGCTTTCTTGTCCCGCCCACTCCATTATCCTAATAAATCCCTGTATTCCCTTTGTGGAACTCCCTTACTTTCGATCTGTATCCAGCCGAGTTCATTCTACTGAGGGACCGAAGCATTGCCTGCAAATTCTACTCTATTACTTGTTGCTAAGGTAAGTTTTTTTATTTGTAGTTCAGGCTAATTTTAAATGAATTAATAATCCTTTTTAACATTGAGTTAATTGCATAAAGAAAGTAGTAATATTTTATGTTTTGTGTTCTCGCCACGTGCTTCATTCGGGTAACGCTGCTTTGAGTTCGGAGTGTGTTTTTTTATTTGTAGTTCAGGCTAATTTTAAATTAATTAATAATCCTTTTTTACATTAAGTTACGTGCATAAAGAAAGTAGTAATATTTTATGTTTTGTGTTCTCGCCACGTGCTTCATTCGGGTAACGCTGCTTTGAGTTCGGAGTGTGTGTGTTTGTGAATGCTAAATGTGCATGTGCGAGTGTTTTTTTAGTTGTAAACACAGACTGCTGAAATCGGATTGTGTGTGTGAATATATGGAATGGGTGTGTATGACTGGTGCCATTTGTAGCTGAATGTCCTGCCGAATGGCTGATTGCGTATAACTGTTAGCTTTTGCGTCTCGGTAAGTATATTTTTTAGTTAATATAGTATATTTATAGTTAGTGTTAGCGCACATATTGTGTGTGTGTGTGTGTGTGTGTGTGTGTGTGTGTGTGTGTGTGTGTGAGAGAGACGGGCAAGAAAAAGAGCGCTTTTTTTGTTCTGCTTCTTAGTCAGACTATGTTTATGGCTGCAAAGGAAAAGGCTGATAGCAGCATGTTTAAAAGTTAGCAAATAATACAAGCCAGAGACTGAATGTAGAAAGTTACTAACAATTTGTCAAGTTATTCTGAAACTAAGCTGCAATGCTTCATATTGCCACTTTATGTAAATACACAGAATAGCCTGAAGAAGAAAGATGGTAAAGATAATGTTATGTGGACATGGAATGCATTGTAAGAAAGGAGAATCTTCTTTAAAAAGTAAAATCACCTCAGTTTTGATACCCCTCAACAGCTCATTTTGAGGTAGAACAAATTAAAAAAAAAAAACTACATACAGGTCTGCAGGGGCTTTAGTACTGCATGCAGTATATATATATATATATATATATATATATATATATATATATATATATATATATATATATATATTTTTTTTTTTTTCCCGCTGGATATTATCTAATCCCTGTGAATGACTTATACCGATTTAAGTAATTATATAAGTATTTAATTTTCCAGTATTCTACTGTGTTTTATATATTTTTAATGGGATATCAAATAATCCCTTTTGACAAATGTTTAAATATGAGTACCACAGAAGCCAAAGGTAGGCACTCTTATTAATGCGGATATTTAAACTGCCTGATTTTTTTTTGCCAGCTAATAGGACAGCTGTGTTCTGTGATTCTTGGTAGTCTTTCCGTGTTTTTATTAACAAGAGCACACTTATACAAAAAAGATAATACCTGAATCCAAAGAAAATTGTAGTACACACCACGAATAAGTCTCAGTTACCTCCAATGAGCGAAACAAATCCAAAAGACACCGCTGAAGTCTTAATCCAAAGGTTTAATCCACATAACGCCAAAAACATGTACAACGAACAAATGTAGACAGAACCACATAAAACGAATCACATAGCACCAAACCAGAAAGACGCCAAAAGCAGTTAGTTAAGCGCTTTCAACCAAACAATACTGGTCTTCATCAGAACTGCCAGTGAAAACAATCTATCCATTAATGTAAACTTATTGGCGCCAAAAGTTGTGTCACTCCTTAAAGGCATATCACCATAACACGCACATAACAATATATTACAGTTTATAGCAATACCACTTGTTTTGCATACCAAGGCATAGATATGTAAATTTAAAATCTCCTAAAATATTATTAATATAGATGCATTAATATAAAAACATATCGATTACTTGTGATACCATGTCATTATATATATAAATATAAAATAAAATAACATAAATATTTAATATTACACAAAATATAATACATATAAAAATTATTATACACATAATACTAATTAATATTCCTCAACAATGTTATACTATATATATTAACAAACCATCTACATTAAAAACTAAAACATGTGAAAATCAATTTTAAAATTAATATTAAAATCTAATATTAATGTCAGAATTTATATGGGTTCTAATATATGTGATGCATTCTATTAAATCAATAGTCTAACAAGTAATTTCAACCAGAGAATATAATGTTTAACATATACATGTAACATATGCAAAATATCAAATGAATAATGTAAGTAACAAAAATGTAAGTAATGAACATTTTATGTCTAACAATGGTATAATTGACAAAACCAATACATGAACCCAACACAATTAATAAATATTCCATAACATGTTGGATCCATGTAATCAAATTACTAAACACTAGTTGTTCAACTACATAATATTTATCAAAAAACACTTAAATAACCTATAATAAACTTTTGATAGATATACTATCATTCAATCCAGGTAGTCTGGTGGCATCTAAATACAATTGCCACCAAGCCTCCCTAAATGCAAGCAATCCTTTGATGTCTCCACCCCTGGGATTGCTGATAATTTCTTCTAAAATAGCGAATTTAAATGTGTGTTCTACTCCTGATAGGTGAACGTGTCTGTACAATGCATTGGTTGAATCCTTCACCCTTATGCAATATAAATGATTATATATACGCTTTTTCAGACTCCGTTCAGTCCTCCCCACATAAAATGCCTCACAGGTGTCACATTTCGCAAGATATATAACCTGTTTGGTATTGCAATTACCTTTCTTACATGTAATCAAGCTTTTATGTCCATTATCAAGTAAAATTTTTTTGTCACAATACATATATTTACAATAATTGCAGAAACCACACTTTCTGCTACCTACATCACTAACATTATTACCATTATTCCTCTCATCTTCTGTTCGATATTGTAATAACCTTTTCATATTATACCCCATCCTATATACAAATTTTGGTTTGGTACCCAAGATATTAACTAAGTGCTGGTCACTACTTATCAAGTACCAAAACTTAAAAATAATTTGTTTGATTTTGTCAGTCCCAACATTGTATGGTATAATACAAGCCCTTAAATAACTAGGTCCCACTCCATTGTTATTCAAATTAGGAACGATTTGTATATCTCCTGAACCTAGTAGTGGTTTATATCTAGTACCCCACTGTTTTAATACATACGCCACAATCTCTTCCATCATACATTCAGGGTACCCTCGTTGTAAAAAATACTTTTTAATCTGAATTAGTTCTTTTTCCATGTCTGAAAACTCAGAAACCATTCTTGCGGCTCGAATACATTGTCCTTTAAAGACATTGTATTTAACCTTGGGTGGATGACAACTGGTGTAATCTAAATAATTATTGGAAAAAGTAGTTTTCCTATAAATTCTAGATCTCACCTTCCCGTTTTCATGTGTCACCAAAGTGTCTAAATATGGTAACCCTATAGTGTCTATGGCATACGTAAACTTCAAATAATCACTACTATTATTGATAAATTCAATAAATGCTTGCAGATCTTCCTCACTTCCTTGCCACAACATATACAAATCGTCCAAAAATCTGGAGTAATAAATGACTTTAGTAAAGTATGGGCTCTTAAATAGAACTTCATCCTCCCAATTAAGCATAACTAGATTCGCATAGATGGGAGCACAGGCTGCCCCCATCGCTACTCCTCTAGTCTGCCTAAATAACTCTCCTTCGAAAAAGATGAAGTTATTCTCCAAAACTAGTGACATCATTTCAGTTAAAAGACAAATAGTTTCCCATTCTAGGTCCGTATGTCTCCTCAAACTATTGGAGAAAGCCTATATGCCCTCATCTTTAGGAATACATGAGAACAAATCAATCACATCAATAGTGATTATCAATTTTGGTGAAATGTTCTCTGTATTATTAACCGGATACATGGAGAGGAAACACCACGAATCCTTAACCATATGTGGAATAAGGGTGTAAATATTTTTCAGTATTGTATCTATTAACTTACCCATCTTGAAAGTCTTTGAGTAGCTACCCGATACTATGGGTCTCAAGGGAGGGTCATTGGTATCTTTGTGAGTCTTCGGAATCCCTACCATTGTAGCTAACTTAGGATATTCAACTGTAATGAATTTACAAATCTCGTTAGTGATTCTCCCATCTATTAAATACTCTTCAATATACGAATCAATCCTACTATAAGCTATATGTAATTCATTCCTGGAAATTGTTTCATAATTCCCTGTATTGTGTAGAATCTCATAAATTTTTTGTATATAAGCCATGTTATCATAGATAGCAATACCCCCCCCCCCTTTATCGGGTTTCATAATTCTTATAGAGTTATTGCCACTTATAGATTGGAGTAATCGTATTTCTTCAGAAGTCAAATTATTAAACTGTTTCACCTTCTTAAGTTGATTGTATTCACTATAAATCTCTCTAGTGACAACCTTGTCAAAGGTGTCAATGATAGGATGATTTGAAGGTGTGAACTTGCTCCTAATAGATAAATTAGAACCCAATGTAACGTCACTAGCTGGTCTGTCAACTTTCTTAATGTTTTTGTCCTTAAAAAAGACCTCTAAATTGATTTTCCTGATATATTTTTTAAAATCTATCAATACATCTGTTAATGAAAATTTTGGGTTTGGTATAAATTTCAACCTCTTCTCAAACAAACTAAAATGTACTTTATTTAACTGCAAATCCGTATAATTAAAAATATTGAAATGTCGATAAGAATAAACTTTGCCTTTAACTACAATATCTTTAGCATCCTCGTTCATATTTATATTGTGATTACTGTCCCCTGAATGGGTTGCAGTATTTACTATATGTATTTTACTGGTTAATATCGGTATTGGTATGGACCCAACTTCTGATTCCCTCTGAAAAATGTCCTTTGACCCTTCCTCTGGTATGGGGGGTGATTGTCCCTCAAGTTGGTCCGAAAATCCCGTCGATTATAATTATCCTGATTTTCAACATAATCTATATGGGCATCTTCTCCCACCAGTTCCTCTTGAACATCATTATTCACCCCTTTATGTGGACCACCCTCAAAATTCCTTTTTCTTGGCCACACATAGGCTATTTGCTGATGATATTGTTCCCTATCTCTCCTTAATTTATCATGTTTCCGTTTGCATAAAGTAGAAGCCCATTTGCCAGCTTCAGAATATTGTTTGTTGTATAGTTTTTCCCAATCTTTTAACAGTAAATCATTGACTATCTGAGTATTTAGCACTTCAGCTTCATGAATACATCTGCTTAATCTCTCATCATGATATTTCATTAGTAAACTAATATAGTTAAAACCACATACATCAAAAAAGCTGTTAAATTCTGTGATGCCCAGGTCGGTCAAATCAATACCCCAAGGTAACTTAAAAAATCTTAACCCTTTAGGGACGACTTTGTCGTCTAAACATTTTTGTAAATACAAATTGTCCACCTTCAGTTCATTTATGGTTTTCAATTTCTTCCCCAGTAAATATATCATGGTTTTCAAGCTGACGGTCTCATTTTTATTACTTCCTCCTTGTGTATGCACAACTCTGTCCGACCCTTCAACATTATCAACAAAAAAAATCAAAGGAAAGAAATTTGTTGAATAAGTCAGAACTGTCCGTCCTAGCATTAAGGCCGACCACAGGATGCAAAGGTGGTTTATGCTTATCAGAATAATTCCCTTTATTGTCTGCTTTGTTAGCAGTGACAGTTGAATATGTTCTGGTAGGTAGCATTCTTTTGGGTTTAGTACCCGTCCTCTTGGCTTCAAGGTCATAGTCATATAGAGAGAAGTCAAATGTAATGTCAGAAATATTAATATTACTGCTGGATAACGGTGCAGTAATATCCAATCTTTGTTGGTGACTGTTTAGCCTTGATCTCTGACCATTAGGTATTTCGAGACTATCGCTAGAATGCTCACCAACCTGATCAGACAGTATATCATTACAGTCATAAGTCAGACACAACTTTTGGCGCCAATAAGTTTATATTAATGGATAGATTGTTTTCACTGGCAGTTCTGATGAAGACCAGTATTGTTTGGTTGAAAGCGCTTAACTAACTGCTTTTGGCGTCTTTCTGGTTTGGTGCTATGTGATTTGTTTTATGTGGTTCTGTCTACATTTGTTCGTTGTACATGTTTTTGGCGTTATGTGGAAAAAAGATAATACGTTATGCGCCTGTAGAATATAATATGTAAGTACACAAAGTTAAATTAAAAAACAAGAAGGAAGCCAACAGAAGTCAGAAGCCGAGTTCAGACAAAAAAGGTTAAGGGAACTGGCCATTGCATTTGAAGTGGGGGAATGAGACAATCTTTCTGTCTCAAGCACTACATTGTCCAGCTAATTTCCCGGCTATGATGCCTTCTGTGCAGAGTTTACATGTCTTTTCAGTTTTTATCAGGTTCATCAGATAAACTCAACAAGCATGATGGCCTCTTTTTAGAGACAACCCAGTAGCACTGTTTTCTTGCTTATTTGTCTTTGCTGATCAGGAAAGTCTGACCAGACAAAGCCCATTTTAGGAGGAGGCTGATGAAAGCTCCAGCAGTTACGTTTTAGACATTTATGGCAACTTTTTTTTTTTTTTTGGAAAGATACATTACCCAGATAGTTCCTAAGACATTTAAATCAAACAGGTAATTGTTCTGTTATGAGACTACACTAACATAAAATTTGTATTTAACAGCAATTAAGTGACTTGTTTAGAGTTGCGCAAATATGCAAATGGTGAGTATCAGTCTCAAACCTAGGGCTGCATTGTGATGATCATTAGCAACTCCTAGTGTTATTCTTTTTCTCTAAGCTTCTGCACTCAATATACTCAATATAATGGCAGCTTGCCACTAATATATTAGTTGTTTAAAGAAAAAGTACTTTAAGAATACTAAACCTTCTCCTGCACTGTTTCTTCACATTTCTCAAAAATTGTGAGTAGTATTACCGAGAACTGTAAACATGTTCTGGATAGTCTAGACATGCAGTGATACCTAGTAACAAGTCAGTGAAGTTTGCATGTGAAATCAGTAGTCTGTCATTGGCTAGAAGAATTAAAGTATATAATTTATTTGTGTTTTATTGTCCCACTAGTTCAGGGGAAGCCCAAGCTGGTATTCATACTGGCTGGAAGAAATTTTAAACGAAAACGAAGCTCCGTTCAAACTGCAAAAGGTCTTTAATGATGCTTAAAATCCACCAAGTTGAGCGCTTTCGTCTGCCCTAAGCAGACTTCATCAGAATAATGAATCAACAGTGCCTCACATTTTTATACAATTCTATTAATTCAACTATTATTCATTAATTAACAAATTGATTAATTAAAACAATCAAATATATCATTTCAATTTTTATTAGCACAGTTGCACTTTAGTTGGTGGATCAAATAACAGAAAAGCATTAAGGGGTTAACTCGGTTTGAGAAACCCAATTTGTTATATTAATGGTTTTTTTGAAATGATATATTTGATTGTTTTAATTAATCAATTTGTTAATTATTGAATAATAGTTGAATTAATAGAATTGTATAAAAATGTGAGGCACTGTTGATTCATTATTCTGATGAAGTCTGCTTAGGGCAGATGAAAGCGCTCAACTTGGTGGATTTTAAGCATCATTAAAGACCTTTTGCAGTTTGAACGGAGCTTCGTTTTCGTTTTTTTGTTGCAGTTTGGCTATCTTTACATTTGTGTTGGAAGAAATTTTAACTAGGATACTGAGGAAATTCTCTTACTCTCTTTTCATTAAGTGTCTTGAATATTTTATTCCCAGTTGAATTACCACCATCTCAAGCAGATGGGATCTTTGTGTAACAACACATCCAAAGTCTTGATTACTGCTTGTTAGTGAAAACATTGGTTAATTGTATCTGAAGGTATATGTAGAAAACACTAACATAAGGATGTGCAAATGATGCAACCAATATGTTTTTGGTAATATTAGTAATGGCGTTACTGAAAAAAAAAAGCTTTGGTGGAGGAAGCATGCAGATATATAACAAATGGAATGATTTGATTGGTGCCTTACAGAATTAATAGTGCAAAAGACTGTTCTTCATGTGACAGAAACAGGCTTGTGAAGTTATGCTTGCATGTTGCTTGCCTTGATTTACTCGTATTTAACACTGGGTGAAATATATTCACACACTCAGAGCTAGCCACCTGTTGAAGGGTCATTGTTGGTCATGACAGCAACACTAAAAATCAGAAGAAATAAGGGCTGTTTCACAAACAGGATTTGTTTCTTGCATGTCCCATTAGCGTAATCACATGGAAAAATGGCAAGGCAAAATCAAGTGTAATAGAAAAGATCCACAGTTCTCCTAACAGGTGCACTACAGACGAGGGACAGCATATCAGAGTCAGTCTTATTTACAATGGATAAGCAGCACCATTTAACAAACACTATTTACAAAGAACTGAATCATCCCTGTAATGTACTGGAAAAAAATAAAAGTTCTTGAACAGTCAGAAGGGGAGGGGTTCTCCTGTAGTGTTTGAGCCATATACTCTCTGTCCTATTTCCTGCAGTCTTGAAAATGTTTGCTGTGGTTATTAAGTATTGCCATTTTTCAGTGTTCAGACACATACACACATACACACATACACGTGCAAGGACACACACTCCCAGAAACAAACACGATTGAAAATGTTCCATGTTTATTTCATTTGTTATTTGCAGATAATGTTTGGCTTATTAAATTGCCAAAATTTACTTTTAGTACTGGAAACCTGTAACTATATAACTCATTTGTGGTTTAGCGTGAGATATAATTTATCCACGAGAAATGAGTGTACAGGAGTAGGAACAAGGCAGAATAATCATGGACTATTGTACCTGCTTGGCAGTAATGTCCTTAGTGAAGCTCAACGCCCTCGTTTTACCCAACATGACATGTCTTTTTTTTTTTTTTTTTTTCCATCTACTGCTACCTAACATTACTCCAGTAATGTTACTTACCCAGGGTGCAGGGCACCTAACATTACTCTAGTAATGTTACTTACCCAGGATGCAGGGCAGTCACACTAAGCAAATGTTAAACCTCTTCTAGACACTAATATTTTGAAAATACACATACAGTAAAATCATATTCTAAAAATAACTTCCAAGTTCTCTAAACGTTGTTTCAGATATATATTCTAGCTATTTGAAGTATCCACACAAGTGTGTGTGTGTCTGTGTCTGTGTGTGTCTGTGTGTGTGTCTGTGTGTGTCTGTGTCTGTGTCTGTCTGTGTGTGTGTGTGTGTGTGTGTGTGTGTGTGTGTGTGTGTGTGTGTGTGTGTCTCTGTCTGTGTGTGTCTGTCTGTGTGTCTGTGAACTTCATCCCAGCAACATCATCCCAAGGACTTCTCATCCAGAGAATAGCTTAATAGCTGTCTGTCTATCTAAATAGATAGTAAATTACAGAAAATACATTAAAAACAAACAATTTTTCTGTAGAAAAAGTAAACAGAGAATCCGAAGGCAACGTATGAGATAGATATCCAGAAACGAACCACCATGTAAAGTAAAACAGCAAGTTTATTCCAAAATGTTATAAAATAATCTCTGCAAAATAAACTGGTAAGCGCCTTCGTTTAAGTGAATGTTAAACTTCCTCAGACATTAATGTAAAATGTTACACGTCTTAAATACTTCTCTATAATGTAATTTCCTTTAATTAAATACTAAATTTAAAGAGACATTTCAAACCTTTTTAAAGACAGCATTTTAAGGAACATTTAAAAAGAACATTAAAGACACTGCCCTATTCATGCACAGATACTATTGAAAATACATATTAATATGGGTAAAAGTGTTTTGTATTAAAAATATATTTATAAAAAAATCTAAAAAAAAAAAAAATATATATATATATATATATATATATATATATATATATATATAAAATGCTTATATACAATATCCTATTCAATTATTTCAACAGATTTTATTCCTTTTTAACGCCGTCAGCTTCAATATTGGGGCTATGGAGCTGTGTTCATTAACTCCAGGTCAACTATCTGCCTGTAGCCTCACTTGCCATTCTAGGTTCATAGGTTGATACTAGGCTATCTGCCCTAGGGCATTTATAAGCCTAGCCAGAGTGTGTTTTCTTTTCACCACCCTTTTTAAATTAGTTGACTGTGCCTCTGTATAATAGGTCACAGAAGATAGCCCATTTAAGGTTAGTTTACCATGCCTCTGTCTAGCAGGGACACAGAAGAGAACTCAGGGGTAAATCTATGATCTCCCATCCACTCGTCTAGCTTTCTCTTGAAGAGGGTCATTGAGGGGCCATGCCTAACATGGATTGTGATTTTGTTCCAGAGTGAGGGGAGCCTCTGGGATATAATTCTGTCCCTCCTGCATGTCCTATTTATTTCTGTGCTGAGGTTTAAGTCACTGGAGCATGTAGCTCTAAGGGATTTGGATTTCCTGAGGTGGGGCATGTCCATTAATTCTGTGTTGGACATGGCTTTGTACGTCAGGCACAGATCGCCTCTGAGTAGGTGGTAGGCAACTGAGTAGAGCTGCAGTTTCTTTAGCCTAACTGCGTAGGGCATCTGTTTGAGTCCCTTGATCCTCTTGGTGAGGTACTTTTGGGGTCTTTCTAGTTGCTGCAGGTGTCAGGTAAGGTACATCCCAAACGGGGCATTGTAGTCAATTATGGGCCTGATGAGTAGAGGGGCACAATGACCTCTCTTGATCTAGATATGAACCCTTTCATGATAAGGTGGGCTATATAGAAGGTCTTTCTAACCACGTTGGCAACGTGATTGTCAAAGGAGAGATTGCTGTTTACTTGGGTCCCCAAATCCCTAATTACTTCGTACTTAATGGATTACCACCTATGTGGTAATTTGTGGGCACTTTGTTTTTCCCAAAGGGGATGACTATGCACTTTTTAGCATTTAGCTGTAGGCCATGGCTCTGGCACCAGTTATCCGTCTCTGTGAGACCCTTTTGAAGAATGCTTATGTCAGTCGATGAGTCGGTTATGGCACCCAGTTTGCAGTCATCTGCAAACTTTGTCCGCCGTAGTCCTCCCATGTTAGCCTGTACCTCAGAAATATATACCGAACAAGAAAGGTCCCAGGACTGAGCCTTGTGGGACCCCACTTGTAACTGGGTTAGAGTCTGACATGGCACCTGTAATTCTGACCATGTGGGTTCTATCCCTAAGCCAGTTTGCAACCCATCTTGTGACATAAGGGTTGATATTTAAGCTGGTGAGCTTATTTATGATGCCCAAGTGGGGTATTGTGTCAAAGGCTTTTGCAAAGTCCGGGTAGGCTGTGTGGACTATCTTCCCTTCATCTATGGCCTTGGTGACTGTTTCAAAGAAGTTACCCAGATTTAAGAGGCAAGATCTGCCCTTAAAGCCGAATTGGGTAGGATCCAGTGTTTGGAGGTTCCCAATGTCTTTGAGTTCCATGATGATATGCTCCATAGCTTTGCAGACCAGGCTAGTCAGGCTTATAGGGGGATAAGTTTCCTGGGTCCGTTGTGGCATGATCTATGTGGAGTGGGGCCACTGTTGCTGTATGCTATTCCTTGGGTACATGTTCTGTAGTAAGGCTGAGACTGAACAGTGACTTTAAGTGAAGGTTTGGTTCTTCTTGGAGCTCGTGTAAGACGCAGTCCACGACACTGTCCAGTCCCATTGATGCTGTGTTTTTTGCCTCGGAGAGGGCATTTACATATACTGATGTATGGTAAGAAATTGCTTTCTAACAAAAAAAAAAAAAAAAAAAAAAAAACTGTCACCAAACAGCCTTCCTGAATTGTCCATTTATGTTGCATCAGTAGTTCTCATATGTCGGCACATAAGAGCAAAGACATCCTGTCTAATAATGTAGCTATATTTAATGCTTTTAAGCTTAGGAAATGACGTTATACACATTTTCAATCATATTGAGTATGTAAAGGAACCTCCTTTTTTGCATAGAGCTGCAATTAACAGAATATATTATCTTTGCAAGTATAGCTCTTATTAGACTGTCATGGATTCTTGTGGCACACTAAAATCTCTGCTGTACACAGCTTTCCATGCAAAAACTCTCAGCAGTTTTGTCATAGGCACAAATTACAGTACAATGGATTATTGCATGTAAAGATTTCAACAGCACTGCATCTGTTGTGGTTAAAAATTAATATTTGCTTTATACAATGATGCATGAATGTCTAAAACATGGAGACTGACAGGTTCATGTCAGTACTGAAAGATGGACAGCAGTTTGTTAGAAATAATCCACTGAAACAATTTTAGGAATTGGGGCTAAGTCACAGACATTGGGAATGTACAGTAATATGTAAAATATATCCTTGGATGGAAAACGCAGAACATATTTCCTCAAAATGAATTATATATTTTTTATCAGATAAGACCTGAAGTTAAAATCTGAACAAAACTCCAGACAATGCCTCCTCACAAGGAATAACGGCTGTAATGATCATTAGCTCATACAATTTGCCTGTTAAATTCAGTGCTCCAGCCAAGTTCTTACATACAGAATGTTAGTTATACAGAAACTGCTGGCTATTTTTATTCATAACCCACATGTGAGTCTGAGCTGTGACTCGTTTATAATTATGCCCTTCTAATTATCCTAGAAACAGAATGAATTGGAACTAGAGATATCTGTAACAGACTCACTCTACTGTACCTAAGAAAAGGACACAGCAGAAACTCTTTGCAGCTGTTCCCGCACTTTATCTGTGTAAAGTAATGATCCAGTCATTGCCTGTCTGTGGATGCAAGCAAGGAGTGTGTGTGTCTGTGTCTCTGGATGCAAGCAAGGAGTGTGTGTGTGAATAGAGGGTTGTTCGTGCATATATTTTGCTGTTGGGTGGCAGAAAATTTTGTTAATTTTTGTGATTGCGCACACGTGGCCAAAGATAAGGCCTCCTTGACTGAAATGTTTCATTGTGATGGGATTTTGTGCTTACCATGCATGCAAGCAAGGAGTGTGTGTGTCTGTGGATGCAAGCAAGGAGTGTGTGTGTGAATAGAGGGTTGTTCGTGCATATATTTTGCTGTTGGGTGGCAGAAAAGTTGTTAATTTTTGTGATTGCGCACACGTGGCCAAAGATAAGGCCTCCTTGACTGAAATGTTTCATTGTGATGGGATTTTGTGCTTAACATGCAAGCAAACAGACACTGAAAATGTTGGGGGAAATTGGGCAAACCAGACCTGAATGGGGACATTGGTGAATAACGTTATTTTTCTTAATTTTGTTTACTTGGGTAGTGCAATTTAGGCGTCTGGGGAAAATGTTTCCTTTTTCTGCTTGTGCATACATGCAGAAAGTGTATTAGTGATCCCTGGGGGAAATTAATCACTTTGATCTCATTTGATATTAAGTTGTCTATCTCACTTTCATTCTTGCTGGTTGGGACTCTACTCGGCCATCTTCTAAAGCTAGAGAGCTATTTACTGGCTCGAGGCCTCCCCATATCCCGCAATGCCTGGCACTAGATCCCCAGATCTCATTTGCTGCTTCTGCTACGAGGTTGCGTTTCCTGGCTCAGGTCATATTGTTCAATTTTTTTCTATCTAATTAGCTATTCTCGAGTTGTTTGACTTCAGTTTAAGGCTTAGATTATAGTTAGTAATCCTATTACTCTAGTTTCTTAGTTAACCCTCCCCATCTCCTTGAAAACTTGTTAGTGTTAACCCCCCCTTCTACCTTCAGATATTCTAGACGTTTTTTGTTATACTTTTAAGATAGTAGTTTGTTAGTTAGTTAACTAGTGGTAGTAATTTGTTAAGGTTAAGCTCCTCGTGGTTCTGCAGAGTGGTCCTAACTGTGGAGGCTGCCCACTAAAGTGTGCTAGCATGTGTAACTAATTTATCACTGTCTCTGCATTTTCTGTGTGTTTCTACCAAAAAAACAAAAAAAATAATCCTTGTTTTCCCGCCTCTCCTCGACTAGTTTAGACCAGTTTACAGGCATTGCTGTATTCTGGGCTGTGGTGTAGTTCCTGTGTTGTCCATTTACCTTACTTGGATAGAAGGAAGTTTCTTTGCTCACCAGTGGGAGTGGGGAACCTTGAGCAGCCTACCTGTCCCTGTAGGAAGTGACCTCAGCACAAGAAGCTGTAGTAATCGGTTGTTTTGGACCATTTCTAGCTCTTTTGTAATTCACTGTTTAAAATAGGCCTCTGGGCGTTTTTTTCTGGCTATACTGCTCAGATAAGCTCCTCGTGGTTCTGCAGAGTGGTCCTAGCAGCAGGGAACTCAGAAAAGCGACTACTTTCTGGATTTAAGTATCTTTGTTTTTTTTTCACTTGTAATAGCTTCTCTAGCTTACCCTGAACTAGATTGAACTGTTTTTTAACTGTTTGCTGCATTATTTTAAAATCTGCACTTAAAGTTACATTTTAGTCGAATTTGATCGAAAGTTTGTATGTTTGCTTAATTTAACTGTGGAGGCTGCCCACTAAAGTGTGCTAGCCTGTGTAACTAATTTATCTCCTCGACTAGTTTAGACCAGTTTACAGGCATTGCTGTATTCTGGGCTGTGGTGTAGTTCCTGTGTTGTCCATTACCTTACTTGGATAGAAGGAAGTTTCTTTGCTCACCAGTGAGAGTGGGGAGCCTTGAGCAGCCTACCTGTCCCTGTAGGAAGTGACCTCAGCACAAGAAACTGTAGTAATTGGTTGTTTTGGACCATTTCTAGCTCTTTTGTAGTTCACTGTTTAAAATCCGCGTTTGCACGGCTTTGCGCAGTTGTGCGCATAGTGCAGCGCCGGTTAAACTTTTTCTGGCTCCGCCAAGTCTGCTCTTCAAATTTTCCCTTAAGGAAGCTCTACTCTTAGTATAACCAGACTACTTACTATATTATAAGCCTAGCACTTGTTCTCAATACTTCTCTACTAAGTAAGCACTCTCGTACTAAGTAAAGCACTACATCTACTTACCACCCCTGTGAATATCCACTTCCCTTAAAGGTACAGCACTCCCTTATACTGTTCTAGCATGTCGAGTGGTAGATTACTGGCGTCGTCTCCAGTTCAGCTGGTCAATCTGGGCATCTTGAGACAATGCTACAATTGTCTCATGTACACAGACAACCCTCTCCTCCTCCCAACAAACACAAATACATGTGAGAGATGCAACTATATAGCCAAACTGGAGGCTGAACTCTCTCAACTCAGGGCTGGCATGACCAGACAGGAGGAGATGGCAACCACACACACAACAATCCCAGTCCCACATAGACCTACCACAACTGCAAACCAAACGCATAAAAACACAAAGACATACTCGGAGGCTCCCCGGGCCTCCGCTGAAAACAGGCTCTGTGGAACCTAAAATCGGACTTTTCGTCGTCAAAAAATATAAAAAATAATAAAATAAATAAAATAAAAACTTACCAAAACAACAGAGGCTCCCAAAGCAGACATCCAAAAATCCACCACCTCAAAACAAAACACATGCAACACATACTTTAATAAATCAGTGTGTCAACCAATCACAGCCCTTAAGGCCAAACACCTTGCCCGATACACTAGTAATAGGTGACTCTATAGTCAGACACACTGATGTCCCGCTGACCAGGCTGAACAAGGAGAAGGTGACTGTGAGCTGTCTATCGGGAGCTAGGATCCGCCACATAACACACGCACTCAAGTCACTCCAAAGCAAGTACAAATATGACAACGTCATTGTCCATGCTGGTGTGAATGACCTGAGACGTAC
>NC_056738.1:27377362-27414862 GCF_019279795.1 Protopterus annectens | reverse complement strand
CTTTCGATCCACTGTCGGTGGCTCGGAAGGCATGGTCAGCCCCAGACACAGTGGAACCTACACCTTGAAGGCCCACAAAATTTATTACGGCACCACAGGATGAGCAATTTCTGACAAAGGGTGCCCACCCCCCTAATAGAGAGTCTTGGACGATGGACAGGTACGGGAAGTGGATGTTTTCTTCAGCGACATTTTCCATGAGGTCGCTGAACTACTTGTGCCACTTTACCCACCTTCAAAGGAATCTCCTCAAAGAGCTAGGGGATACCCTTCAAGATCCATCAGCTGCGGGGGCTCAGAGGTAGCTATTGTGTGTGGGGATGAAGGTAAGGGGTATTATCTTTTATATCACTCTTATTCACATAGTTGAGTAGAACTGTTTGAACGTAGCAGTGTTATGAGGTATTCTCCACACAGAACTTTTAGTTTCACTGTAATGTAAGTCATTAGATGGGTACATACAGTAAGTAGCAAATTTGCTCTAAATTGTAATGAACTGAGAGTGGACTCGCTACAATTGATTTGTAATTGTGTGGCTAAAAATATTTGGCTCTACTTGTGTGTAACAACAGTACTGTGGTGGTGGTGCTGCTGTAGCGTTGTCGCCTGACAGCCAACCGTTGTCCCGTTAGATTCTCAGGTAAAGCGTCTTCGGTGTAGAGATGCTCAAAGGGGCATGCCTTCATTGAAGGTTGTGCGTCAGGGCTGGCAACTGGGCAGGTAAAAATCTTCGGCCAATCCTTGGCAGACCGGAGTTCCCCTATGGCAATTCCTAACCTGGAAAAGCCTAAAGACGCAACTTATGTGTAACCATAATTCAAGATGTAATGTGCAAGGTGGAATGACTGAGATATTGAGCTTGAGGTACAACTGACCGAGAAGGAAATTATGAAGTCAGGTGGGCGAAGGAACTTGTGAAGTCACATGGTCAATATGCAGCCCAGTAACACCAACAATTTGCAAACAGGACAGTGATATGAGTTGGCAGAAAGGTAATGGTGTTTATCCTTCAAAAGTAATGCTTTGGATTTCGAAGACATTGTTTGTAGTCACAGGTTCAAAGGCTAAATGGTAATCTTCAAAATGTCAGTCAAGGTTTGTGATGTAGTCTGGAAGTGTTTATCTTGTTGAAATGCAAGCATGGTGATTATAAAGCCAATGGTTGGTGTTGTATTACACTCGTTACAAGATGTGGGGTTTGCCAAATAATCCAATAAGTAGGTTGACTTAAGTAGGCGACAGTGTGTACAAACATATTTGGTATAGTGAGAGTCTGACACCACAGATTGTCCGCAGCAACATAAAAAAATAAGTTGGTGAGCAACAGTTTTCTAGAGGCATTTGCCAGCTGGGTGAAGGGTTGGTACAGGTTGCAAGTGCATAGTCCCATGCTTTGGTGAAGCATGTTAAGGTGCGTGAAAATGAATGGACATAACTAGGCTGGCATGTCTGAAGAGGCCCGTGACACTATAGTAATGTAAAGGAACTTTACATGACAGGGTTATAGTGATAAAATATTGCAGGATTTGAATAAATAGTTTATTGAAACAAGGCGAGGAATGAATTGACCAGAAGTACCACATCTGTGGATAATGTCCTTCCATGTCAGGGCTTTGTTATTATAGTGGCAGTGAACTGAGTAAAAATTGACTGCTGTGTGTAATGCTGTATAGTATTGCGTTTTGTCTGAGAGAGTTAAGTCTGGACAAAGTCGGTACATGCAGTGGCCTCTGTATGATAGGTATTTATCTTGATAGCCTTTTACTAAGCATTCTTGACAATAACGGACCTGGAAGCATCAGACAGCAACCACAGTGGTGAATGGAATGTTACAAAAGGAAAAGGTAAATGTACAACAGTATTTGACAGACTTGCTAAGCAGATGTGCTGGGTATATTTTTAAGGAGAAATGTAGAGTAGGCATAGCTAATTTGTTATAATGAATGGGAGGAAACGCAAATGTGTACTGACACACTGAATGCTCACTGGTAAACTGAGGTGTAACAGTATTGACAAGTGTCTAATTTAGGATTGGGATTGTGGAGCTTTTATATGCACTTGTCTTCATACTGTATGCTTTATGTTCACATGCAGTTCATAGGTTCATACTAGGCTATCTGCCCTAGGGCATTTATAAGCCTAGCCAGAGTGTGTTTGGCTTTCGCCACCCATTTTAAATTAATTTTGCTATGCCCTTTTTCGAGGCTAGTATACTGAGCCTCTGTATTATTGTTTTACTTATAAAAACAATAATACCTTTAAAAAATTACTATGTACCAGTCCTGGGAATAATGCCTTAATACATACAGTAGCTCTGGAACAAGTAGGCACGTTTCCTTGTAGGAAATGTAACTATTGTAAATATATTTCCACTGAATATGAGTTTGTACATCCTACACTAGGTTGTTGTGTCAAACCAAGGCTTTATGCTACCTGTGAAACAACTGGGTTGATTTATTTAGCATCTTGCAGTGAATGTCCTGCATTCTATATAGGACTTACGAAACGAAAGCTTAAGCAGAGAATATATAATCACTTCTATGATATCAGGAGCAAGAACGAACTTAATGCAGTAGCTAAACATGTTTCCATGAATATTGGTCATACCTTTTTCTTTAGGGTTTTACAGATTGTATATCCAGGCAATAGAGGTGGAGATTATATGAACTACTTGGAACAAAAGGAGTTAGAGTGGATTTTTAAATTAAAAGCACACCACTCACCAGGACTCAATGCATACATATCCATCCGGTCCTTTTTAGCTTCACGCGGATAATGTACATATTTTATAAATTTACAGTGATTAGTGAAAAAATCTTTTGTATAAGATTATTTATTTGCAGTTTTTATTTATAGCTATATATGCATATTTATATTTGTAGTTATAGGAGTATGCTTTATGTAGTCTAAATATGTGTTTTATTTTTATGAGAGTTAAAGAGCAGTTATAAATAGATTTAGGGTTATCTAGTAAAGTTTTCACATATATCTATGTTTTTTATGTTCAAAATGAATTTAATTTTCATAATAGCATTCTGTAATTACATATACGAAGTGTTTATATATATGTTATATTTTAGTTTTTGATGAAATGGTGTCTAAAAATTCTTTGAATATATGAGTTGAATGAAGGCATGAGTTTGACATCTATGCATACTATACAATGTTTTAATACTTCAAGGCATTCATTTTTGTTCTGTCTTGTATTGTTTTATTACAAGGGCATGGTTAAGTGATGTTCTATATATGCAACCTATAAATGCTTAAACTTGAGCAAGCTCTCCTATACCCTCAGTTGAACAGCTAGCTAATTATTGCATATAGATTAATTAATTGATTTTATCTGGTTTAATTTGATGTAATTGAGTCATAGCAACTATGTATAAAAACCTGCTTAGTTCTGTTGGGATTCATGATCTGAAGAAGCGTATGTCTAATACGCAAAAGCGCTTGTCATTATTAAAGTTTTATGATATTTTGTCACCTGGTTGTCATTTCTGTGGTGAGACTGAACGTGTTTTTTCTAGTCATTACTCTTGGTTTGTGACGAGCAGTCTCCATTGGAAGGTGCAGTTTCTTTTTGCTATACTATACCATTTGTTTAACTGCCTTTCCACACAGTATGGCTAACACGAATGTGGAACTGGACTATAATCCGGAACCGAGGATCAATTTAGTTTCCAACAGATGGACAAGTATTATCAACAATAATGTTAATCCTTTATTGGCTCTGGATCTACAGGTACAGACTCTGATGACTTTTGATAATGGTATACATAACTTGGAACAATTTAATTCTCTAACTAGACAGCTAGAGAATGATCTGTTTAGACTACAACGTCTTATTTGGCAAAGGAAACACATGGAGGCTTGTCTGCATTTTCGGCTTATTCCCAGAGGCATGCGGATTCTCTGCATGCCTACCTATGGGGAGAGCCATCCAGCTTTGTTAAAATTATGGCAGGACATCAATCTGGATGCTAGTTTTAAATATGTACAGTTACTCATTGATTATTTCAAGCCCATTGAACAAGAATTGTTATCTAAAGTGTCTAAATTGAATAGTGAGATTCGTGACACTTTCAAAAATGATTCATGTGCAAAGAAACTTGAGAGTATTTATACTCAGGTGGATGCCTATTCCATCAAGCTTCAACAAATTAAACATAAGAAACTGCAGCGCGATTTTCAAGACTTCTCGACAGGGGGGGGGGCGTGTTTGTCTGGCAGAAGAGAGTAGATCGCGCTACTTTGGCGGGCAATTCTGTTTGTAACATAGCGTTAACGGATACCACGCTTGTAGCAGCTGGAACGAGTGCCTCCTTTTCAACTGAAACAAGAACTTTGAGCTCTGGGTGTAGTTCCAATACTCCTTTCGTCACTCCTCCTGAATTACCTCCTTCCAGAGGGGTTGAAGTAACTGTTTCTACACCCTTACCCAACCAAGAAGCTGATCGTGATTCTGCAGCACATAGGGACTTAGGGGCCATATGAAAGCATGGCGCTGATGAAAATGATCGTTTTTTACCTTTTCCTATCAAGAACAACATGTTTCAACGGGATAGCTCCAGAAGTTGGGACAGAAGGAAACGAAAACTATCAGGAGACTATCAGCAACAACAGAGGAGAAGACAGAGACAGTAGCACACCTGTTTTTCAACTTATCCAGGTTTGTGCTTACTCCATCTGACATTAACGTTTTAAATAAAGGCTTGTCCTTTATTCCTTCGCAGGGCAGTGTGTTGCATGACATATTGATTGATTTACGTGCATTTGGGCGCATGGTAGCCCTGGAATTGTGTTTTTGTGATAAATCAGAAGGCAACGTTGATGACTGTATGATAGGGAATTACTTATGTAAACGCAAAAGTACCTTCTCCCCTATGTTACCAGCACATGTTGAAAGTTTTGTCAGATTGTGTGAACGAGATCTGTATGATTATTTTTTTAGTGGAGCTAGAAAATGCTTATATTTTAATATGAAGGCAGAAGAAAGATGTTCACTTCATAAACTTTCTTCCAACCCAGCTCTCACTATAAGACCTGCTGACAAAGGAGGGGGTATAGTGTTGTTGGACACAGAGGATTACAGAGACTCCATGCATAACATGCTTAGTGACTTTAACACATATACAAAGATTGACACTTTGAAGTTAAACAGTATAGTAAAAGAAGTCAATGACACATTTTATGATATGTTGATGTGTCGCCAGATAACGAAAGAGCTGTATGACTTCTTCTACAATGAAAATCCTAAAATACCAGTCATCAAAGGCTTACCTAAGATGCACAAGGCCATAGATCCCCCTTCCCTACGACCTATTATTAGTGGTGAAAAATGGGTCACAGAAAATGTCTCAGTGTATTTAGAGAAGGCATTGAGACCTTTTGTGAATAACATTTCCACTATTTTAAAAGACACCTATGAACTTTTGGATTTGTTAGATAATATTAATTTGGAATTACGGAAAGGTGAACATCTTTTAATAACAATGGATGTAAAGAACCTATTTACATGTATTTCTAATGATGAAGGCATTGATGCCATTAGAATGTTACTCCAGTATTTTCCCAGTATAGATCGCAATAAGGAAATTTTAATTTGTCAGTTGCTGGACTTGGTTTTGTCGCATAATGTGTTTGCATTTGGGGACAGCCTGTACCTACAACAGTCTGGCATGGCTATGGGCACCCCATGTGCAAACACTTATGCGAATCTAGTAGTTTATCAATGGGAGAAAGAGTTTCTCTTCACACATGAAGATTTTAGTAAGGTGCTGATTTATAGACGTTTCGTGGATGACGTCCTGATTGTCTGGGATGGTACCCTAATAGAGTTTGAGACTTTCATGAAACACCTAGAAACTACCAACAGTTTTCTTAGGTTTACATTTGATGTTTCATATGAATCAGTTAGTTTTCTTGATGTTTGTTTGAGTATACAGGAAGGTAGATTGACATCTACCCTCTATAGAAAACAGTGTTGGAAGAATGCTATACTTCAATTCGAGAGTATGCATCCTCGCCATGTTTTTAATGGTATAGTAAGAAGTCAGTTTAATAGATTGCTGAAGATATGTAGGCATGAAAAGGACCGTAAGATAGAATAGGATAACATGGAGAAAATTTTTGTTGATAGAGGCTATGCTGTATCCATGGTTAAGAAAATAAGAGCTCAGGTTACAGGAGAAGCTCAGGATTTGGAACACAAGATGACATATAAAGACCGGAAATGTCATTATGATAATAATACTTATAAGAGTAGGACTAATTCTATGGAGAGACTAAGATTTATTACTAGATATACTAATGACAGTACAGCCATTAGGAATATTATTAATAAGAACTGGGGTGTGTTAACCATTGATGACAAGACAGCTACGATTGTTAGTTACACCCCTGGCTTTACTTATAAAAACAATAATACCTTAAAAAATTACTATGTACCAGTCCTGGGAATAATGCCTTAATACATACAGTAGCTCTGGAACAAGTAGGCACGTTTCCTTGTAGGAAATGTAACTATTGTAAATATATTTCCACTGAATATGAGTTTGTACATCCTACACTAGGTTGTTGTGTCAAACCAAGGCTTTATGCTACCTGTGAAACAACTGGGTTGATTTATTTAGCGTCTTGCAGTGAATGTCCTGCATTCTATATAGGACTTACGAAACGAAAGCTTAAGCAGAGAATATATAATCACCTCTATGATATCAGGAGCAAGAACGAACTTAATGCAGTAGCTAAACATGTTTCCATGAATATTGGTCATACCTTTTTCTTTAGGGTTTTACAGATTGTATATCCAGACAATAGAGGTGGAGATTATATGAACTACTTGGAACAAAAGGAGTTAGAGTGGATTTTTAAATTAAAAGCACACCACTCACCAGGACTCAATGCATACGTATCCATCAGGTTCTTTTTAGCTTCACGCAGATAATGTACATATTTTATAAATTTACAGTGATTAGTGAAAAAATCTTTTGTATAAGATTATTTATTTGCAGTTTTTATTTATAGCTATATATGCATATTTATATTTGTATTTATAGGAGTATGCTTTATGTAGTCTAAATATGTGTTTTATTTTTATGAGAGTTAAAGAGCAGTTATAAATAGATTTAGGGTTATCTAGTAAAGTTTTCACATATATCTATGTTTTTTATGTTCAAAATTAATTTAATTTTCATAATAGCATTCTGTAATTACATATACTAAGTGTTTATATATATAAGTTATATTTTAGTTTTTGATGAAATGGTGTCTAAAAATTCTTTGAATATATGAGTTGAATGAAGGCATGAGTTTGACATCTATGCATACTATTCGATGTTTTAATACTTCAAGGCATTCATTTTTGTTCTGTCTTGTATTGTTTTATTACAAGGGCATGGTTAAGTGATGTTCTATATATGCAAGCTATAAATGCTTAAACTTGAGCAAGCTCTCCTATACCCTCAGTTGAACAGCTAGCTAATTATTGCATACAGATTGATTAATTGATTTTATCTGGTTTAATTTGATGTCATTGAGTCATAGCAACTATGTATAAAAACCTGCTTAGTTCTGTTGGGATTCATGATCTGAAGAAGCGTATGTCTAATACGCGAAAGCGCTTGTCATTATTAAAGTTTTATGATATTTTGTCACCTGGTTGTCGTTTCTGTGGTGAGACTGAACGTGTTTTTTCTACTCACTGTATGCTTTATGTTCACATGCAGTTCATAGGTTCATACTAGGCTATCTGCCCTAGGGCATTTATAAGCCTAGCCAGCGTGTGTTTGGCTTTCGCCACCCATTTTAAATTAATTTTGCTATGCCGTTTTTCGAGGTTAGTATACTGAGCCTCTGTCTAACAGTGACACAGAAGTGATACCCGGGGTAAACCTACGATCTCCCATCCACTCATCAAGATTCCTCTTGAAGAGAGTCACTGAGGGGACTCTGCCTAACCTGGACTGGGATTTTATTCCAGAGTGAAGGGAGCCTCTGGGTTATGAATCTGTCCCTCCAGCATATCCTATTTATTTCAGTGCTGAGGTTCAAGTCTCTCGAGCGTGTAGCTCGATGGGATTTGGATTTTCTGAGGGGCAGCATGTCCATTAATTCCGGGTTGGACATGGCTTTATATGTCAGGCACAGATCGCCTCTGAGCAGGCGGTATGCCACTGAGTAGAGCTGGAGTTTCTTTAACCGGGCAGCATATGGCATCTGTTTGAGCCCTATGATCCTCTTGGTGAGGTACTTTTGAGGTCTTTCCAGTTGCTGCAGGTGTCTGGTAAGGTACATCCCGAAAGGGACATTGTACTCAATTATGGGCCTGATGAGGGATGAGTAAAGAGGCACGATGACCTCCCCTGATCTAGATGTGAATCCCTTCATGATTAGATGGGCTATATAAAATGTTTTTCTAACCACTTTGGCCACGTGGTTGTCAAATGAGAGATTGCTATCAACTTGGGTCCCGATTACTTCTTCTGTACTTAATGGATTACCACCTATGTGGTAATTTGTGGGCACTTTGTTTTTGCCAAAGGGGATGACTATACACTTTTTGGCATTTAGCTTGAGACCATGGCTCTGGCACCAGTTGTCTGTTTCTAAGAGGCCCTTTTGGAGGATGCTTGTGTCGGCTGGAGAGTCGATTATGGCGCCCAGTTTGCAGTCATCTGCAAACTTAGTCAGCCACAGTCCTTCTGTGTTGGCCTGTACCTCTGAGAAATATATAGCGAACAAGAGAGATCCCAGGACTGAGCCTTGTGGGATGCCACTTGTAACTGGTTTGGAGTCTGACATGGCTCCAGCAATTCTAACCATGTAGGTTCTGTCCTTGAGCCAGTTTGCAACCCATCTAGTGACATAGTGGTTTATATTTAAGCTGGTGAGCTTATCTATAATGCCCGAGTGGGGTATTGTATTGAAGGCTTTTGCAAGGTCCAGGTAGGCTGTGTGGACCACCTTCCCCTTGTCAATGGCCTTGGTGACTGTTTCAAAGAAATCAACCAGGTTTAAGAGGCAGGATCTGCCCTTAACAAAGCTGAACTGGGTAGGATCCAGTGTCTGTAGGTCCCCAATATCTTTATTTATGAGGTCCATGATGATCCTTTCCATAGCTTTGCAGACTAAGCTAGTCAGGCTTATGGGGCGATACTTTCCAGGATCCGTTGAGGCACCAGCTTTGTGGAGAGGGACCACTGTTGCTGTATGCCACTCTTTGGGTACATATCCTGTAGTAAGGCTAAGATTGAACAGTAGTTTTATGTTTGGGTTTAGCTCTTCTTGGAGTTCATGTAGGACGCAGCCCGGGACACCGTCTGGTCCCATTGATGCTGTGTTTTTTGCTTTGGAGAGGGCAGCTCTTACCTGAGCATCTGAGATGTCAGGGGGGCAGCACTCTGCTGGGATAAATATTTGCCCTTTTGGTGGGGAGGGGGGGAGAAGTTTGCGCTGAACCTGTCAGCTAGGATGTTGACAATGTCTGTGGGTTCAATGTATTTTTTGTCATTTTGGACTAATTCTGAGCATATCTGGGAATTCCCACCCAGGTTCCTAACATAACTAAAGAAAGCCTTGTGATTATCCTTAGTGTCCTGTGCAATTTTTCTCTCGAAGCTGGCCTTAGACGATTTTATAAGTGCCCATAGTTTTTTGCGAATACTGATCAGAGATGCCTTCCCTTTTTGGGATTTTGCTCTATCATGTAGTAGCTTCCTCCTTCTATTGTATAGTTTGTTTATGGCTGGGGTCCACCAGACAGGACATCTGCCTTTGGAGGATTGGGTCTTGGTTTTGTTTGCGATTGCATGATCCATGCATTCCTGAAGGTGTTCATAGAATGCGTTTATAAAGGATTTTGCGGTCTGGGCCGTATTTTCCACAGGCCCAGGGGCCTTGAAGGATTTTTTTGAGGAGTGTGAAATTTGCTTTAGAGAAGTTTTTCACTGTGCTTTTCAGGGCAGGGGGTGGAGTCGGGATGTGAATATCCAGTGAGATTAGTTTATGGTCTGATCTTACCAGTGAGGGATACACTTCTGGTCTGGAGCATAGAGTCCCCATGTTGGTGATGATCAGGTCCAGTATGTTTTTCCCTCTTGTGGGAGTGGTAACAAGTTGTTCCATAGCATTTGAGTTTAGAAATTCTAGGAACCTTTGGGCTAGGGTGTTGGAGCTAGAGTAATGCTCCCAGTCTATGTTTAGGTAGTTGAAGTCGCCCAATATAATGGTGTTTGAAGAGACCTTCATATTTTCCATTGTTCTCAGGAAGGCCGAGTGGGGTTCCTGGGTTTGGGAGGGTGGTCTGTAGCAGGCTATAAACTGGAAGGCAGTTTTACCCACTGTTAGTTGCACATGGATAGTCTCTGATGCTTCGTGCTGTACCACCAACCTGGAGGTGTGGTATCTTTGACGAATATTGATACTACCCCTCCTTTTGTGGTTTGGCCCAAGTTTTGGGGCCGAAGACCATTCAGGTGCAATTAACCATAGGCAAAACTGCTCTACAGTTTGTAGCATGTTACAGGCCACCCTCTCAAACTCAGGAACCCCACACAGCCTTCCTGAAGACACTGGAGAGTATAAATGTCTCTCCAAACACCATCATATTGGGTTACTTCAACTACCCAAGCATAGACTGGGAATATTACTCAAGCCCCAATACCCTAACCCTAAGATTCCTGGAGTTCATAAACTCAAATGCTATGGAACAACTTGTCACCATTCCCACAAGAGGTGAAAATATACTAGACCTGATCATCACAAACATGGGGACAAAATGCTCCACACCGGAAGTATATCCCTCATTGGTGAGATCAGACCATAAACTAATCTCACTGGAGATCCACATCCCGCCCCCACCCCCAACAAAAAAGACCACAGTGAAGAACTTCTCAAAAGCCAACTTCACACTTCTTAAGACTGGTGTGGTATCTTTCAAGGCCCCTGAGCCATTGGAAACCACAACCCACGCTGCTTAATCCCTTACAAATGCTTTCTACGAGCACCTCCAGGATTGCATGGATCAAGCAATCCCAAATAAAATCAAGACCCTTTCCACCAAAGGCAAGCACCCGATCTGGTGGGCCCCAGCCATAAACAAACTTTACACAAAGAGGAGAAAGCTACTACAAGATAGAGCAAAATCCCTAAAAGGGAAGACATCTCTGATCAATACTAGTAAAAAACTACGATCACTCATAAAATCATCCAAGGCCAACTTTGAGAGAAAAATCGCCAAGGACTCAAAAGACAATCATAAGGCCTTCTTTAGCTATGTTAGAAATCTGGGTGGAAACTCCCAGATATGCTCAGAATTAGTCCAAAATGATACAAAAATCACTGAACCCACAGACATTGCAAACATACTGGCAGACAGGTTCAGTGAAAATTTCTTCCCTCCCTCCCCCCCAAAAGGAGAAATATCTATCCCAGCAGAGTGTAGCCTCCCAATCATCTCAAATGCCCAGGTGAGAGCTGCTCTCTAAAGCTAAAAACACAGCATCAATGGGACCGGATGGTGTCCCCAGCTGTGTGTTACACGAACTCAATGAGGAACTAAACCCACACATAAGGCTGCTGTTTAATCTTAGCCTTACCACAGGATACGTACCCAAAGAGTGGCGTACGGCAACTGTTGTCCCACTCCACAAAGGCGGTGCTTCTGCGGACCCTGGTAATTACCGCCCCATAAGCTTAACAAGCCTGGTCTGCAAAGCTATGGAGAGGATCATAATGGAACTCATAAATAAAGACATAGGGGACCTACAGACATTGGATCCTACCCAATTCGGCTTTGTCAAGGGCAGATCATGCCTCTTGAACTTGGTCGACTTTTTTGAAACAGTCACCAAGGCCATTGATGAGGCTAAGGCAGTTCACACAGCCTACCTTGACCTTGCAAAAGCTTTCGACACAATACCCCACTCGGGTATCATAGAAAAGCTCACCAGCTTAAATGTAAACCCATATGTCACAAGATGGGTTACAAACTGGCTCAAGGACAGAACCCACAGGGTTAGAGTTGCTGGTGCCATGTCAGACTCCAAGCCGGTCACAAGCGGTGTCCCACAAGGCTCAGTCCTGGGCCCCTCTTGTTCGGCATCTACTTTTCAGAAGTGCAGGCAAACATAGGAGGATTGTGGCTGACAAAGTTTGCAGATGACTGCAAACTGGGTGCCATAGTTGAAAATCCATCAGACACAGATATCCTTCAGAGAGGTCTCATAGAAACGGATAACTGGTGCCAGAGCCATGGCCTTAAGCTAAACGCCAAAAAATGTATAGTCATACCCTTTGGTAAAAACAAGGTAACCCCAAGTTACCACATAGGTGGCAATCCATTAAGCACAGAAGAGGTTATCAGGGACCTGGGGATCCAAGTTGACAGTAACCTTTCTTTTGACACTCACATTGCCAAAGTGGTTAGGAGGACCTTCTACATTGCCCACCTGATTATGAAGGGATTCACATTCAGATCAAGGGAGGTCATTGTTCCCCTGTACTCTTCACTTATCAGATCAATGATTGAGTACAATGCCCCATTCGGAATGTATCTTACCCGACACCTGCAGCAATCGGAAAGACCCCAAAGGTTCCTCACCAAAAGGATAAAGGGGCTCAAAAATATGCCATATGCTGCCCGACTGAAGAAACTCCAGCTCTATTCAGTCGCATACCGTCTGCTCAGAGGTGACCTGTGCCTGACAAACAAGGCCATGTCCAACCCGGAATTAATGGACATGCTCCACCTCAAAAAATCCAAATCCACCAGATCCACAAGAGCAAGAGACTTAAACCTCAACACGGATATAAATAGGACATGCTGGAGGGACAGATTCATCACCCAGAGACTCCCTATGCTGTGGACAGAATCCCGGTCCATGTGAGACAGAGCACCTCGCAGGCTCTGTTCAAGAGGAATCTTGACCAGTGGATGGGAGATCGTAGGTTTACCCCGGGGATCATCTCTGTATCACTGCTGGACAGAGGCACTGCAAACTAATGGGTATAGTATTCTTCAACCTAAGGGGTGGTGAAAGCCACACAACTCTGGCTAGGCTTATAAATGCCCCAGGGCAGATAGCCTAGTATGAACCTATGAAAAGCATGGTATGAGGTATAACCTGGTAGTGCTGGGGTGCTCTCTGGAGCCTTGAACCCGGTTTCTGTTACTGCACAGATATCGATGTTCTCCATGCTAAGGTGAGTTTTGAGTGCGTGCATCTTGAGGTTTAGACTTCTGGCATTGAGTAGCATTACTCTTAGTTTCTTATCCCTTGTGATACCTATGGAGGTGGGTTTGTCTTTTGAGCCTTGCCTAAAAAAGGCACTATGGGGGTAGCAAGAGCCTTTGCCAATATCCGAAAGCCCAGGGGTGACAGGTGCAAGCCGTCCCTAGCGAAGCATCATGGCTTGTCGAGCATGTCATCCCAGGCTGACAGGCATTGGATCCCCTTTGAATGACACCAATACTTAAGCCAATTGTTGAAATTGATCATCTTGTCTTCATATTGTGGCATCATTCTTGGTGAGGGTAAGATGCTACTCAAGGTCAGGGTCATACCGGCCTGGGCTACATGCTCAGAGAGCTCCTCTGTGTCTCTTTTCATGTAGTCCAGGGAGGTACGTCTCAGTGTTTTACGTACAAGCAATTAAGGAATTTACAGTACAGGAAAAATGAAAAAAACCTGCTTTGTAATCCTGCTGTGGACAAATTAACTTCAGTTACATTTTGGTGCAGCAGTGAGCATTTTAAAAAATCCTGAAAGTAACATGGTGTTTAATACTTATAAATGCAAAAGTGTAATGTCCTAGAACTGTCCTCTTTTTCTTTACACCACAGTAGTCCAAATGTTTGGTACCTGCAGTCAACAGGAAGGCCTGAGAATGGGAGATCAAAAGGCTTGCAAAGCAGTGCCTCCTGAAGTGCTATTGAGCATGGATGGTAATTTGACAGCCTGTGGTGCAGCTAAAAAAAATTTCCCACTGAGTAAGGCTGGAAGAGGTAAGCAGGCCATTATTCAAGACTCCTGCTGTGAAATGTCAATCACAGCCATAAGCAGCTCAAATTACCTTCAGTTCTCTGACAGCTAGGGAGGTGGTGTGAAGGGGGAGGGGAGATGAATAGAAGAACTACAAGCCAAGGATAACAAAAGACTTAAAAATTAGCAAGTCTAACAAGAAGATGCAGTAAAAAAAACTTTGAAAGTCTGTTCTTTGGAATTTCAGCTGCTTGTGGTATAATTAGCCACTGAAAAGCAATCATTGTTTTGTAAAAAGTTTGTGATTGAAGCAACAGTGTTGGATGCATGCTAAGTGAATACTGTGACAGCAACTGTGGAACAGGGACGGCTGCGTGATGTCATGGTTTTGAGACAAATACTGCATTGTGGGATAGCAGGAGGCTTAGTAAAACTTGGAAACTATTTCAACATGCTAGCCCCCATGTGTCAAGAGTATAAAATTACGTATAAAAATTTCAAAAAAACTGTAAATGGTCCCAGAGTGCTGTTAAAATATAAGAAATATCAAAACTTGATGAAATAGACATGTTTTTTCAGTCTGTGGGTGTGGTTCTCCTAGTGAGGCATTAGCTTTGATTGACTTTTTCAATTCTACAACTAACTTCCTTAAATTTACTTACCATTTCTCTACTACAGAGATTGACTATTTAGATGTCAAGCTTAACAAGGACCCTGTAAAAGGCCTTTACTTTTCATCTATCTTTAGAAAATCTACCTATTGTAATTCCTTTCTCCATTTTACAAGCTCCCATCCATTCAAACAAAAACGGTCAATAATTAAAGGGCAACTTATTAGAGCAGCTAGGATGTGTTCCTTTGACACAACTTTTCAAAGAGAATGTCAACTCTTGAAAAATATGTTTCTTAACTGTAGTTATCCTTTAGTACTTATTGATGAGATGATCCAAGAAGTTGGACTAAAACGATCTAACGGAATTTATACACCATTACTTGTTAAAGACGGTTGTAACATTTTTGATAACCTCACTAGTTCCTCCCCTGATATTTCTATTTTAAACAATATGGACAATCAGAATTGTTTTAACATTTCCTTTGCTAAACAACTTATTACTAGTTTTATCACTACTTTCAATACTAATTCTAACCAGATTAGATATATAGTCTTTAAGAACTGGTATTTTATTAGGAATAATTTACAACTTTCAGAAAAATTAGGACAAAATCCTGTTGTAGTATATAAGAAAGGTAACAATCTTAAAATGCTTCTCGAAAGAAACAAAGAAATTGATTTTAAGTTGAGACAAAAGGGGACATTCATTTGTGGCTCTTGCAATTATTGCAAATATCTGAGAACATCAAATTCTTTTATTATTAGAAACAAAAAATATTACATTAATTATAAACTCAACTGTGAGACTAAATCTATTATTTATTTAGCTACATGTGATTGTTGTCCAGCCTTTTACGTTGGGAAAACAGACCGTAAACTACGTGAAAGGCTGTATGAACACATCTATGCTATAAAGAAAAACAAAGGGAATAATGCCTTGGCGAAACATATTTTCAGCAACCCTGGTCATAGCTTCCATTTTCTAGCTATAGACCATGTACCTTATACTATTAGAAGAGGTCCTTTTTCACTACTTTTAGAAGCTTGTGAATTAGAATGGCAACTAACACTAGATGCGTTTTGTACACCTGGGTTGAATGAAAATTGTAATATTAATTGTATATTAAAATTAAGGAGCACTTTGAGGTAAAATGCCACTACTTGTTAACACATTGTCCCCAAAAATATGTAAATAATCATAATTAATATAAAAATTCTTCAAAAGAATTTTTAAAAAAGACTCCCTTTTTACACTTGAGGTTGTTGTATAACATTATTATTATGGTATTATTAATTAATATATTCTTTTTAAAAAAGAATAATGTCCTAATATATACATTTTAAAATATATTTGGTATACATTAATTAAATAACTAAATAATAAGACTATATAGTTTATTTAATCATTAATTCATTGATTAATCTGTACATGAACTTCGGACACCCTTTAGAAAATGTGTAGTAGTATTACTGACATATCATAATACGTTTTATTTTAGTAGTAACTGACTATTTTTAGAAGTACTAATTTACTTAATGTATTTTATTGTATATATATATATATATATATATATATATATATATATATAACACAGTATTGATTTATAAGCATGTTTTTATATGTATTTTATTGTTGCATTAATATATTGTAGCTAGTTAACGCATATCATTACTTGTAACTTGCAGTAACGTGTTTTAACGTATTCACGTCACCTGCAAGTTTAAATGTTTGGCGCTGCCGTTGTGTCTGTTTCTCTGAAGAAGCTACTGTCGAACAGTAGCGAAAACGTATGTTGTTATTAAAAAAACAATAAATTTGCGTTAAGAATACTGCTCTTGCTATTAGCTCATTTACTACCATCTGGGCTACTGTTGGATTTACCTGGCATCTTTTTATAGTTTCTAGTAGACCCATAAATGAAAACTCTGGATGATGCCTGAAGTTAAAGATGAAAAAATAATTTATTACAAGTTTTAGTGCTTTTGTCCAAACTCACAACTGGACTTCTTCAAAACACAAGAGTAAATTGTCACAGTGCTTAAAACCAAAAATATCACATGACACACAAGATAATCTTAAAATCACTACTTCATACGTGCACATCTTGCTTTTAAAAAACACTTAACATTAATAATTTAATTTAATGTTGGGGACTAAGATGGTAAATTTGAGCTGATACTACCACAAAACTAACACTGTGTGCTAGAAAATTTAGTACTGAATACATACTCAGTGGTATTTGTATGCCTGTTGTCACCTTCAGAAAGCTTAGTACATTTAATTCTAAATTAATCCAACTTTATAGACTTTCATCACAGTGGATGAGTTTTATATTTGAAAACTGAAAAGTTGAAATAACAGAAAAAATAGTCTTACTAAACTTGAATTATCTGCATAAAAATATTTAACAGGTAGAAAAGATCTTAGATATATGAAAGAGTGTAAAGATAAAGACATGATTGTTATGTACAAAAGTGATTGTGCAGAAGCCATGGAGCTGTTGCCAACATTTTTGAATGCAAGAGGGTTATAGTAGCTGACATTCATGATGGTTGTAGGCGAGCACGTATAGATCTTGTGCTGGATAGTTTTATAACTATGGACACACTTGAAATCTAAGTGTTAATTTACCAAAGGTAGATGGCCTTTTTGGATTACCAAAGATTTCCATGCACTATGAAAATTAGAAGAATTATTTCTGCTCAGTGCTCTGTTACTGAGCCCCACTCTCTCTCTCTCTTTATAGATATATATATATATATATATATATATATATATATATATATATATATATATATATTTGTATTTATATATTTGAATATATATAGAGAGAGATACTTTTTTTTAAACCACTTGTTGCTGAAATTGGACTCCTTTGTAAAAGACGTTTGGTAATTTTTTAGAAGATGTTTGATCTTGTACTATAAAAGGTGAGGAACATTGTATGTTTTCTGTAGTTGTAAGTTGTTTAATTCACATTCTTGAAGAAACTTGTTTGGAATATCTGAGTTTTTTGTTTCTCTGCCTTCCACATACCTCTTTTAAACAAATGCAGAAAAAAATCAGGGAAGCACCACTGAAGAACGACCAAGTAAAAAACAACTATAAAAAGACAACGAGCATATAACCATAGATTGACAAAAACAAAATCTTTAATGAACAGTCCGACTGATTCCTCTGTCCTTTTTTTAACTGTATTTAAGCATTGTGGTAATTTATTCTGATTTTCTGAAGAAGTCCAGTTATGATTATGATTGGAGGAGCTAAACCTTATAATAAATTATTTTTTCCACCATTATTTTTTTCCCATCATTACATGTTTTTGTTTTATTTTTTATTGATGCATAGCATTGACTGTTTTGTATCCATGCTCATATTTCCATAAGTGGTGCTGCAATTAACGTCGCCTCACGGCAAGTGGTTGTCCATTTCATTTCTTAGCTGGGGTGCCCTCTGTGCGTTGTCTGCATGTCCTCCCTCCGTTTGCTTGGGTTTCCTCTGGGTACTCCAGTTTCCTTCCACTGTCCAAAGACATGCGTCTGAAGCATTTCTCCCATGACCTCTGCTGAAAATGGGCTCTGTCCTAGTTGGACTTTCCCAGTCAACAAATGTTAACTAAATAAATAAAAGCACTACCCTCTTTATTTAGTGTCTGTATTTGCATATACAGCTTTTCTTCCCACTGCATTTGCATACTTCAGCCACATGTACTTCTGCTTTTGCATAAAACTTCTCAGGTGTGAATCCATTTACCTATTGCAACTGCCTTGCTGACTGTAGACACTGATGTGCTTTATGAGCACACTGATTGATTTGTGTAGCTCCATCAGATTCCATCCCATTTTGTACACTTCTAGCCTTCTTAGTTGCTGCCCCTGGAGATCTGCAGTTTCTGCTGCATTAACTCCTCCCATCACACACACACACACACACACACACACACACACACACACACACACACACACACACACACACTCTTGTTTGTGTAAAAATATACATCTGTCAGCCTATATATGTAATAAAATTGTCACAAGGGTCCATTTTGTTCAGTTAAAACCAGATATTTTTCTTTATTACTTATCCGTTATCATGCCTCCCTTTCACACACCTGACTTAAACAAATCCACAGAACCCACACCTTATAAATATATACTCAGTATTGTACTAGTGCCTCAGTTAATCCATAAGCATAATATCAGTTTTCTAGCAATAATGCACTTAAACATTTTAGAGGACATATTATCCTGTGCTACAGCTAACCTAACAGGAGACAAAGTGATCCTAGGGGACTTTAATATTAATTAGTTAGCAACAACATATACTTATTGAAAAAACACTGCCTACAAATGTATGTATATGTATATGTTTTCACTCAAGTAATCTGTATAGCCCACAAACATTGATAACCTCTTCAGGGTAGGAAAGTTTATTCATCTGGATATTGACAAGTAATCCAAACACTACTGAGACATCAGATATATTACCAGGTACAATAAGTGATCATGTTAATCTTACCTAAATGGTTTGACCATCTCTATATACATATCTAATTGTTCTGTCCAGTTGGAACCCTGTCAAGTGCCTACCACTAGATAATACTGTACATGAACTTCAGTGGCTCATTCTTAGCAGTTGTAAACTCCTTAACATCTGTCTGTAAAAAGGAAAATAAAGTATTCCCCAGCCACGTGGTTAACCTTTCAAAGAAATATAGCAAATCTGAGAGAAAAAGCTTGGAAAGTGTGGAAAAATAACCCCTGACCAACAACAAAACAGCAGTACCACACACTTTTCAAAAAAGGCAGTCATAAATGACAAAAAGCAGTATTTTATAAATATGCAGTCTACTCATGTAAATAATCCAAAACAGTTCTGGAACTTAATGCATTCACTACAGAAATATCCCAATCATGAACCAGTTGAGTGCAAGTGAAAAACATCTTGCAATCTAATTTTATATTTTAAGGAGGCAAACACAGGTCTGATGACTTAATGTGTATGTTTTAAACATCTCCTCAGCTGTGAATACAACATTGGGACTTTCGGCTTAAATCCTTTTCAAGATAACCAGCCCCCATAGCAGATCTGTTGGACAGGAAAAGAAATGGCATATTGAATTTCAGTGCTGATAAACAGATCCATCCAAGAACAGTGTGTCCTGCAGATTTGAACACAGTCATATGTAAACTTTGTCTCCAGTATAAAAAATCCTAGATAAACGTGTACAATAAACAACTGAGTAGACATCTCCTAAAGAACAAACTGTCGTCTCCAGCGCATTGTAGCTTCGCCCTAATCATATCACCTTTTTGAAGTGTATAAATTAAGTTGGTACAATGGTAAAATTAAATATATTTGAATCACTACTCTGTATCTTTTTAATAATTTGATAGGTTGTCACTGTATATTAAGCTTGTGTGAGTTCATATATTCAGTTGTTTTTAATTTGACAGAGCTCCTTTGTGCAGCATATTAAATATATTCTACTAGGCGGCCATGGTGGTGCAGCGGTTAGCATTGTCGCCTCACAGCAAGAGGTTTTCCGATTCGATTCTTGGCTGGGGTGCTTTCTGTGCGGAGTCTGCATGTCCTCCCTGTGATCACGTGAGTTTCCTCCGTGTGCTTCGGTTTCCTCCCACATCCCAAAGACATGCAGTAGGTGGACTGGACACTCTAAATTGGCCCTAGGTGTGAGTGTGTGTATGTGTGTACCTTCTGTGGAAGGTTGGGTGCCGGGCTGGCAACTCGACACTGTAAAACTCCACTGCCAATCATGAGCAGACAGATGATCCACTGTGGCGACCTCTAACCTGGAAAAAGCCGAAAGAAGAAGAAGATTAAATATATTCTACTGACGTGCTGCAGTCACTGTTGATTTAATTACCATCCACTGGTGGAGGTGTACTTTCTTAAGGTGCAGTTACTTCTTATAATGCTGACCAGTATGCTTGAAGTGAGTTTTAACATTATGCCATTTTATGTCCTTTCATAGGACTTAACTCTTGTACCCCCAAATACAATTGAAAAAAATTTCCATTTATTTTCCATATTGCTCAGAATCCTAAACTCCACCTAAATATGCTGTTTTTGAAATATGTAAATATTTAACATGTATATTTGTTTAAAGAAAGACAGAGTAAAACTTTTCCACCTGCTGTCATTTTCCGTACTTCTGTGAAAAGTATTCATGTGATTTGTCATTCATTATATAGTAAACATAAAAAATATAATCTTACTAAGGATGAAAGTGATCTGTTAGTTTAATGATAAAACTGTAAGGGTTATGAAGCTCTAAATCTTACTAAGGATGACAGTGATCTTTTGAATAGTTTAATTTAATTATGTATTTATTTTATATTTGTTAACCGGGATTGTCTGACTGAGCAAAAGCCCTTTTTCAGCAGAGGCCCAGGGAGAAAATCTCCAAAACATAGTTACAAAAAATATATAACCGTTAAAAACACAGTTAACATTATAATCATTCATAATAAAACTTGTAGAATAATTATCATATATATGCAGTTGCAATTATCTATAAAAATGTTGTGAAGAATACTGCAGCAAAAGGAAAGGAGATAATGTTAGGTAAAAAAAGATGAAGTAGACTATTTTATGTTTTGGTATGGAGGAGAAGAAATGATGGTAAGACAGAGGAAGTTAGGTTTGTTATTTAGTGAAGGTATATTCAAGTAGGCTGAAAACAGGTACAACTCCAGTGACTTTTTAAGTACTCATTAGTGGCTAGTTTGAGTACTTTAGGATGTGAAAGTGATCTAACTTCTTGTGGGAGTTTGTTCCAAGCAATAGAGGAATGGTAGCTGTATGTAATGGCTCCTATTTTGGACTTGGGCTTGTAAGTTTGTAAAAGGTCTTGGTGGAGCTCTTGAGTAGTCTGGGTGGGACATAGTGGGAGATTATGGTGACTAGTGCTGGACAGTAGGGTGGTGAATAAATAATGGAGTGTATAATTTGGAGATGAGAGAGGAGTAGGAGGTGTGGTAGTTTGAGCCAGTTTAGATGTTTGAGAGAGATACAGTGGTAGGTTTGTTGTGCAGCAAATCTGGCTATTTTGTGATAGGTTGATTCGAGTTTGCTAAGTAAGGTAATGATAAAACTGTATGGGTTATGAAGCTCTTCAAACGTAGATAGACTCAGGTATCACAAAATAAAGTTAATTGAGTTCAGGATTATCTATTACAAGGTTTCATTACACAATCATATGATTTTTAAGGGAATTTACATCCTTTCATTCCAACAATTTTGAGATTCCCAAAGTTCAGTAAATGTATTAAATCTCCCTTTCAGACCCCTTGTATCAGCACAGGGATCCAAGACCTACCCTTTAGCTGTATATGTTGATAGACTGTTAAAACCTGTATTTTGTATTTAAAGATGTTACACATATGTTTAGAGAATATACTGCGGTGGTAGTGCTGCGGTAGCGTTGTTGCTTCACAGTAAGACTATGTCCTGTTTGATTCTCAGCTAGACCGTCTTCTGTGTGGAGACATGCGTGAATGGGCGTACCTTCGTTGAAGGTTGTATGTCAGGGCCGGCAACTCAGCACGTAAAAGTCTACTGCCAATCATTAGCGGACCAGAGTTCCGCTGTGGCGACCCCTATCCGGGAAACGCAGAAAGACACGACAACAACAACAACAACACATGTTAAGAGACTCTTGTGATTTTTAGAGAGATTGGATACTGATTAATGGGAAGATGGCATTATCTTCCTGATGACAGATCCAGTGGATCTCTTTACATGCATCCCACAAGAAACAGGGATTTTATTTTTTCACAAAGCATTATTGGATTGTAGTTTCATAACTGGAAAATAAATTAAACTTTTGATTGCTGTAATGAGTTTGATTTAATGTAACAGTTTTATATATTTTGTAGGGGGAAAATATAAAACAAATAAATTAAGTCACTGTGGTTCTTTGTTGTGTACATTTTTTTCAAACTTGGTAATGTTAAGTTGGGAAGAAAATATATTTTTACTTCTGAGGTCTATAAATTTTGTAAACTCTATCTTCGAAATGTGGGTGACATCTTTATTTTATGGAATGGAGGTGTATTTAAATTGGTATAATGGTACTACTGTTCACACATCAGACAACATAGTAGGGCGTTTGATTCAGATTTGTATAGAAAGCCAGTGTTCAGCAATGCTTATCTGTAGTTTAATAGTTTACACCCTTTTATAAAGAAAAAATTGTAGTGAAAGGACAGTGTATTTGATTATCATGAATGGTTTGTGGGGATGACATATTTTGTACAGAGAGAAAAAAGGTAGAGGATATGCTTCTTACAAGAGGATACATGGAACAGTTTATAATAGATATCAGCAGGGAAGTGACAAAAAAATAGATCAGCTAGGTATAGAGCCATTCGAGGTACTAAACTAGATAAAGAACATATTGAACAAGAAAAAATGCGTGAGGAACCCATGTTAAACAATCTTATGTTTTATGAAAATATTTATAGACCTGGGTAGTTCTGAAGAAGTTTTTATTCATTTTAAAAGGCAAATGGTTTAAACAGTTATTAAGAATGTTTCACACAGTTTTTGTGCATTTTTTCTGGTTTTGGTTGTTTTTTTCTGTATGAATCCATTTTCAGGTTATATTGCTGTCTTAGATAAATAATATCTTGGAAAAAATGGATATTACTTATTAAAGAACCTTAGGTTTACAATTTAAAATCGGTTTATTGAAATATTATGGCTATTGTAATGCAAAACTGGAATATTTTTAAGGTCAGTCTGGACATTGTACAAACAGTGAGAGATGCCCCACAATCTGTATCCAAGACAGCTAGGAGTATCAAAGGTTTGCTTAGACAGCAAGAAATAATGTTCATTCTGTTTGTAAGAATAATGAATTAACTAAAGCAGCAGGAAAATGTGGAAGTTGCAGATAATTCCCCTACTTATTATTAAAAGAAACAGTAATGTTGGATATTCTTTTCAGATCTACTTTTTTCACATAAAATTGGAAACTGTAGAACTCTAGGGGTAGTATACCTCACAAAGTGTGTTACATGCTCTTGTTTTTACAGGGAAGACTGCAAGAACATTAAGAATTAGGATATATAAGCATAACTATCATATTTCTAGAGGACTTAACGAAAATGTTTCCATCACTTTTGTGTTACAACTTAGAACAGCTAAACTCTAGTATAAACTGTATGTTTTATTTTTTGGTATTCTATATTTTATCGTGTTTAGAAAAAGTTATATAAATATTTACATAATATCCATTTAAACATTTTGTATGAATTTTCAGAGTAGGTACTATTGATTATTTTTGGGTGTACCTCTTTAAGAATATGACATAGAAAAGAACGTAATGGCATGCATAACTACTAGTTTTGATGATGTCCCATTCTGAAGTGTAATACTGGATTAAAGTGCTTAATTTTTTCTGTAGTTTTTTTTTAAATAAAAGAATTTTAAGGTATGATGCAACTATTAGTAGTTTTGCTGATGGTTTAGTTAGTGTTCGTTACTAGTTCATTGCTGTGTTTATCTTTCTTTCTTTCTTTTTTTTTAATGGTGAAAGTGTGCATCAACTACACCAACATTTGGTTACTGGTCATTATTAACATCTCTTTTACTTCTCTACGTTTAACACCAAAAAAAAAAAAACTGTCATGTAATACTTCTGCATTTTTTTTATACAATCTTGATAATTAATTTTATAATGTGTGTTTTCTAAGATTATTGGTTTCCAAGTATTTATTTATTTTCTGTTGTGTTGTTGCTGTATGAATTTTATCACCTCATTTCAGATTTCTTATTTTATCCCCTGTCTTAATTTATTTAGTATATGGAAAAATATTCTTTTATCTTTACTCATATTTTTATTTAAAAAAGTGTCCTAGTCCATCTGGACATGGTGCTGATTTTTCTTTTCTTTCCCTTTTAGGGAGGTTCCCTGTAACTTTAATTTACAAGGAGAAGGGGTAAGAATAGGTACTGGTCAGTATATTAAAACCACTATCAAAGGTTATTGTTTTACTTCTGGGGAGGTTTACATGGCAGTGTGTCAAGTATGTCGAATGTTCTATATTGGTAAGACCAAGGGGCCATTTAGAAAAATAATTTACCAACACCAGTATGGTATTTCAAGGCTAGATGCAAAGAATGCACTTGCAAAACATGTTAAAAACCACCCAGAACATTATTTTAAATACATGGCTATGGAAAAAGTCGAAACAGGTTCAAGAGGTAGACACTTTGATTTATTTTTGCAGTTTAAAGAACTAAAGAGGCAAATAAAGTACAATGTTAATGTACCCCCTGCACTCAATTACGTGATTTCTATTAGTTGTGTTTTAAAAATGAAAGCTGAATTTGCTTTTTAAAGTATTTTTCGTTTAGAGTATTCTAACTCAGCCATTGTGTATTTTCTGTAGTATGTTTAAAAGTAATATATGTACTGTGTTTTTAAAACAGGCTAGGTTGAAGCTGATTGATTCATTGAGAAAATGTGATTTTTTTATTTTATTATGTAAGTAGAGAAAGTAGAGTTTTTTTTCATTCTGAAGAAGTCATTTATACCATAGACAAAAGTGCTAAAGTGTGGTTTAATAGAGAGGCTCCATCGTCCTGACACTTGTCTTTTGGTTCGTTTTTCTACTTTTCCTGGTTTGGAGTGTGTTCTTGGTGTTGGTTAGTGTAATACTAGAAAGGAATGACAAGATTTTAGAGAGTGCGACCAGTGTGGTCATAAAATGCCAAATTCAGACACCCATATCTCTTGTGTTTACTGCCTGGGTGTTCCTCACTTATCTGTACAACCGCTGTATGAAATTTTTAGAGGATTTAGTGCATGCACTTTAAACAAGAGGAAAAACAAGTTAATTCTCAAGGGTCTTCTAAAAACTCCTTTTTTGGAGGCTATTTCTGGGTCGGAGGGTTCCCCCCCTCCCAAGAAAGAACACAAACAAAGGAGCCATTCCATTCCTTTTTCACCTCATGGCACTGACTCTAAATCTTTGGAACTGAAGGCAAAAATTCCAAAATTGACAACAACCTCAGCACCAGGGCCTCAACCCCCTTCCACAGTGCTGTCCTCTGTTCCAAGACCTCAACTATCCAACTCGGCACCAACCAAGGTACCTGTAATGACCACTGTACCCATGCCTTTAATTACTACTTCATCTCCGATCTCCCTTTCGGCACCAGAAATAGTTCTCCCTACAACGATCACTTCTCCCCTCCCTGTACATCTTATTGGTCACAAGACCATGGTGTCAAAAGGAGAAACAGACCCTCAGACCCAGTTTCCCCCACAGCAGACCCCTACTTTGGTCAACAATGTAGCCCCTTCTTGGAATGGTCTGGCTCTCTGTTGGGGATATCAACCTGCTCCTCCTGGAGCCTCTCGGAATTTGACATGGTGAGACTTGTGGATCAGCTTCTGGAGGCCAGAGGAATCACAACCCCTATCAAACACTCCCTCCCACCTGGAGCCAAGGGTTTTTCTCCGCAGACTACAACATATACTCCTAATTCAACCTCCTTGCAGGTATCGAAGCCCCTGACCCCGACACCTATCCCAGTTGCAACTTCTTTGGTGCCACTGGCAGACCTCACCGTGGTTCCTGAGATGACCCTTTGGCCATCAACTCATTCAGAGCTGAGCGATCATGACCAGACTGTCAGCACTGTGACCCCCAGTGTGGCACACATTTTTTCTATGGCGCCATCGACTACGGTTCTGGTTGTCCTGGCAGCACCAAGTCCTCTTGGGACTCCTTCCCTGGGAGTGGGATCTTCGGAGCGGGGTGTGACTCCGGTTCCAAGGTTGTCCTTGGTTCTGGGCTCCCATCCCTCTTCGGGTAGGCCAGCTTTCTGGGTGATGGAGAGGGCCCTTGCCTCCACAGGCACACAGATGGTTCCCTCGGCTTTGGAGTACCATACATTTACCCCTCTGGTCTGCAGCTGACACAGTCCATCACATAGGGACATCGAGCGCAAGAGCCTCAAGATACCCTACCACAGGGCATCCTGTTTTTAGAGTCCTCTTCAGATGTACCCACTGAGGAGGTACCACATAAGAGATTGCGCAAGAGGAATTACATAGACTCCCCCGAAGAGTCCATCACTGAAGATAAAGACTACGATGAAGAGGAGGAGTCCCCATGGTCGCCCCCTGAGGATATCTCCTTTGGAGACATACTGAAAATTTTAAAACAGTGAAGAGGCTGGAAGCCCACCAATCCCTCCTCGGAGAAGTCTGCATTCTGGCAGGCTTTTTGTGCTTAACCCTCTACTTCTAGGGTGACCCCGCCTGCAGACAAACTAGTCCAACTCATCGTGCAGCATGCATGGAAGAGTCCTAATACCATTGAACCAATCCCCCAGAGACCAGACAAAATTCGGTAGCTGCTGGAAGAAAGTCTACACTGGTCCAAAGGCCTACTGGTAGAAGCTGTGGTGGTGGCACCCACTAAGAAAGAGCTCGCCGAGGAGAGCCATACTGTCCATCCCCCAAACAGGGAGTCTTGGGCAATGGACAGGTTAGGGAAGCGAGTGTTTGCCTCATCGACCTTTGCCATTCTTTCCTTGAATTACTTGGCACACTTTACCAGGCTCCAGAGAAACCTAATCTCAGAACTCTCCGTAACCTTAGCAGGAGCAGTCTTTGATGAGGTAAATGACAAAGTTGCCTCACAGCTTGCAACCCTGGAATCTATATCCAAATCATCCATTCAGTTAATCTCTCACACTACTGAATGGGCGGCTAGAGCAGCAGGTTCAGACGTTGTCATGAGACGTCATACCTGGATGCACCTTTGTGGTTTTGTGCACTCTTTTATGTCTTTCTTTCTTAGCACTCCAGTGGAAGCTTCTTCCCTCTGTGGCCCGAAAGTGAAAGACACATTAGCCAGGTGTGAAAATAACGGCAAGAGCCTGTCTGCCGTGGGTGTACGTTTTTCCACCCCCACCAAGCGATCTTACTCTAAGAATCAGAGGAGTGGAAGGATGTGGCACAAGAAGTCCCAGGGTCCTTTCCGTGACAAACGTGGCGAGTTTACCCCCCCCCACAGAGGCATTGGGAGTCTGCGTAATCAGAGATTCTTTCTCTGGACAGCCCTAACAGTGCTTCTGAGTTGTAGTTTATGAACAACAATGCTCTGCTCTGGAAACCGCCTTTCTCTTAAATCACCTCAGGATAAAGCAAACTCATCTAATATCACTGACACCAAAACTATACCTTCTAAGCTTTCAGATTGCATTGCAAAAATTTCAACTATATCTCTTGGAGTTAATTCTTCCACACTGTGCGCACAGCCTCTGTTGAGCCTGTCCTCTCCACCATCTTGTCCTCCTCCCGCTGCAAAAGTAGGGGTGCTTTATCATATACATTAATTTTTTTTAGCATAAAAAATTTAAATTGATTATTAACACACTCATTTTTTTGCATTCATACTTAAAATTATTTACAAGTTATCAACACAAAATAAATTAACCAAACAATTCCATTTTTCTTTCATTCTTTTTCTTTAATATTTGCTCCCTCCCTTTCTTCCACAACCATCTTATTTCAGCTAATATATCACCCTCTTCCATTTTCTTTTTATTTAACACATTCTCCCAAACAGTACTTTATCCTATTTATCAGTATCATATTTCTTTACTTTCACTTCCCATATAATATTGTTTGTTTATATATTTAAACCCTTTCTATCTGTATTCATTTTTAAACTTTTCCCAAAGTTCTTCATTCTTTGTGCATCCCAGAACACACAGTTCACTACAGTCAGCACATTTTCTTTCCTTCACCATGTTATATTTCAAAATCTACTTTCAGTGGTAACTTGTCTAATAAAATTCTCCACTAAAAGAATACCTTTTTCAAAAAAAATTCAAACCTTTTGCTTCTGTGTTTACTTGCCATTTTTCATCTTCTATCAATTCCTCCGGTGAGTACACCAACACTTTTTAAATCATATTTTACCTTTTTCTTTTCCCCATCAACCTCACTTACTTTTAACTTTGTTAATTTAATTTTATTCTCGTATTCTATTTATTCCATTCTGTCTTTTTTTGCTTTTATTTTCCCTGTTTTGTTTTCCCATACATTTTTATAGTTTTCTTATTACATCCTACTTATAATTTCTTTTTGTATTTCTTTTAGAGACAGAGAGAGAGAGATGTAAGGGAGTACAGGGGCACCTCCTTGCATGGATCATTATCAACAATTCTGTTTTTGTCTCTCTGTGCACTGACTTGGCTGGAGTTTTATTTAGCTTTATGACTGTTGCTCTTGCTAAGCTGGAAGACCAGATACATAGCATGCTGTCTTGCATAGGACTGTGCACTGTGCTTGTAATTAACCTAGTGCCCTGTCTGAAAAAAAAATTGACGTGTTCTTTTAACATTGGTCTGTTAGGTAAAAAAATCCAACTTAAATTTCCAATCCTCTTGTACATTTTAGAACACACACAACTTGCTGTTGATTTCTGAAGTAAAAATTATGTTTTTTTAACACTGATTTCATTAGGTAAGGAAAAAGTATGTTAGAACTGTGTAATTCTACATTTTAGAAAATATGGATGTCATGTGCAACAACTGGAACATCCACAGAGATGCCACACAAAAAGAATGTAGAGCATAAACATGATGTTCTATGTGGATTGCCTCAAAGAACTACCCTGTTTCCTACATATTGCTAAGAAGCAATTTATGCTTGGCATGGACGGTATCCTTGTATCCTGCTCTGATGAACCTTTATTATATTTACAAAATGAGCAGCACCAGAACTACTAGATCTAAGGACTTAACTTTGCTTGTGACTTAAATAGGACATGTTGAAGGATCAAGTTTGTATCGCAGAGAATCCCCATTCTCTGGAATAGGCTTTCCATTCATGTGAAGCAGAGCCCTTCTCTAAGTATATTCAGATGCAACCTGGACCAGCGGATGGGAAATTGGAAATTCACCTCTAGTATGCCGCCTATGTCTCTGATGGGCAGAGAAGATGTAAATCATGCCCTAACTAATATACATCCCTTAAAATAACCGCTAATGCACAATAACTTGTGGGATACATTGGGGTTGCATGGCTAGGCTTATAAAGGTCTCCGTGGTTATTAGCCTATGATACTCCAATGAACCAGAATGCTTGTATCAGTAATCCCTGTCTGTGTGATGTAATGTAATCATCAGAACATAAATAAAAGAAAAAAGCAAGTCAGTCAGTTAGAAGCACAGCAAAGACCTTTTAATCCACAGAAATAAAATCCACAAGTAACAGTTAAGCGCTTTCATCTGACATAACAGATATCTTCAGAACCAAGTTACTCAATCAAATTAGCAATTAAATAATGAAACCAGTGCTTACCCACCCCTCCTGTAAGCCAATAAATTTGCTTCATAACACTGGTCTTAAACTCATTTAAAACACATTTAAAATGTTCTTAAAACACGTAAAAAAACATTTAAATAAATATATATTGCACTGAAAAAATATGTTAAACTTTGTTGTGCCCTTCTTTTTAGTTCACTAACAATCGAAATACTCTCATTTAATCCTGGAGGTTAGGTAGCATCATTTATTATACCTCAACATTCTTTATTGATTACATGTGATGTACACAGTCTGTATATTGTAATACCGCAGGATGTGGGTTTAGCTTAGTTTAAAGACATAGTATCAGAATTTAGTAGATTAGACATGAGTGACCAAGAAATGATGTTTCTTTTATGGATATGGTATTGAATAATAATTTTATATGTTTTGAAGGCAAATTCTACAGACAAAACCAGGGTGTGGCAATGGGTGCAGCCTGCGCCCCATTATTTGCAAATGCAGTGATGTTATGTTGGGAAATACATCTATTCTTCAAGATACCTTTATTTAAATACTGTCTCACCTATCATAGATATCTGGGCGATCTACTTTTTATTGGGACAGGTACTAATGAACAATTGAATATGTTTGTAGATTACATGCAAAAAAGTACTGATTTTCTGGAGATGAGTTGTGACACTATTAATTACCTTGACATTAATATATCTAAAAACAAGGAGGGTTCATTGGTCACAAATTCTTTTAGGAAACCCACTTATTGTAATACATTTTTACATTTTTGAGTTGCCATCCTATGTATGAAAAGAAAGCTATTGTTAAGAGCCAGTTGATTCGTGTTTCTAGGCTCACATCAGAAAATTCGGAGTGTTTAAGGGAATTCTCATTCTTAAGAGAAATGTTCAAAGAAAGAGGGTATCCAGGTGACTTACTGGGTAAAACCACTACTGAAGTTTGGGCGGGTAGGCAGAATAAATTTGCATCCATTGTCAAGTTTGGTTTTAACTGTCAGATAAATTCTGTGACTAGGACTGGTAGTTCCAATTTTCAGCTTGGCAACAATATGGTAATGCATTACACTACTGATTCTAAAAAAATTGAAAGAATTATTTGCAAAAATTGGACATTATTGCACTCCTCAGCATGGAGAACATCGACGTCTGTGCAGTAACTGAAACCTGGTTCAAGGCTCCTGAGAGCACCCCAGCGCTACCAGGCTATACCTCGTATCATGCTTTTCGGCCCCAAAACCCGGGCCGAACCACAAGGAGGGGAGTGTCCATATTCATAAAGGACACCCACACCTCCAGGTTAGTAGCAACACATGAAGCATCAGAGACCATACAGGTGCAACTAACCATAGGCAAAACTGCTATACAACTGGTAGCATGTTACAGACCACCCTCCCAACCTCAAGAACCCCACTCAGCCTTCCTGAAGACATTGGAGGATATGAATGTATCACAAAATACCATCATACTGGGAGACTTCAACTACCCAAACATAGATTGGGTACATTATTCTAGCCCTAATACCCTAGCCCAAAGGTTCCTGGAATTCATAAATTCAAATGCACTGGAACAACTAGTCACCTCTCCCACTAGGGGAGATAATATACTAGACCTGATCATCGCAAACATGGGGACAAAATGCTCCACACCGGAAGTATACCCCTCACTAGTGAGATCTGACCACAAACTAATCACCCTGGATATACATATCCCACCTCCACCCCCAGCACAAAAGACCACAGTGAAAAACTTCTCAAAAGCAGACTTCACTCTTCTTAAGAAGGAGATGGTATCCTTTAAGCCCACTGTGCCAGTGGATACCACGTCCGGCAATGCCGAATCCTTCACAAATGCTTTCTATGGACATATTCAAGAATGCATGGATCATGCAATCCCAAACAAATCCAAGTCCCTCTCCACCAAATGTAAGTGTCCTGTCTGGTGGACCTCAGCCATAAACAAATTGTATAACAAAAGAAGGAAGCTACTGCACGTCAGAGCGAAATCCCATGAAGGGAAGACGTCTCTGATCAACATTAGCAGAAAACCACGTTCTCTCATAAAAACATCCAAGGCAAACTTTGAGAGAAAAATCGCTAAGGACACTAAAGATAACCACAAAGCCTTCTTCAGCTATGTTAGAAACCTGGGCGGAAACCCTCAGATATGCTCAGAGTTGGTTCACAACAACAAAAAATACACTGAACCCACAGATATTGCTAACATTCTGGCTGACAGGTTCAGTGCAAATTTCTCACCTCCTTCACCCCCAAAAGAAGAAATACTTATCCCAGCTGAATGTAATCTCCCTGTCATTGCAGATGTCCAAGTGAGAACCGCCCTAAACAAAGCAAAAAACACAGCATCAATGGGACCTGACGGTATCCCGGGGTGCGTGTTACGTGAACTCCAAGAGGAGCTAAACCCACACATAAAAATGCTATTTAACCTTAGCCTTACTTCGGGATATGTACCTGTACACTGGCATACAGCAACAGTGGTCCCACTCCACAAGGGGGGTGCCTCTACAGACCCTGGAAACTACCGCCCCATAAGCTTAACTAGCCTGGTCTGCAAAGCCATGGAAAGAATCATTGTGGAACTCATAAACAGAGACATAGGGGACCTACAGACACTTGACCCCACCCAGTTCGGCTTTGTGAAGGGCAGATCCTGCCTTTTAAATCTGGTCGACTTTTTGAAACAGTCACTAAAGCCATTGATGAGGGCAAAGCAGTCCATACAGCATACCTGGACTTGGCTAAAGCCTTGACACAATACCCCACTCAGGCATCATAGATAAGCTAAACAGCTTAAAAGTAAACCCTATGTCACTAGATGGGTTGCAAACTGGCTAAAGGACAGAACCCATAAAGTTAAAATCGCTGGAGCAATGTCAGACTCAAAGCCGGTCACAAGTGGTGTCCCACAGGGATCTGTCCTGGGACCCCTCTTGTTCGGCATTTATTTCTCAGATGTTAAAGCAAACATGGGAGGGCTGTGGCTGACAAAGTTTGCAGATGACTGTAAACTAGGAGCCATAGTCGATACACCAGCAGACACACACATCCTACTAAAAGGCCTCACTGAAACGGACAACTGGTGCCGTAGTCACGGCCTTAAACTAAATGCCAAAAAATGTATAGTCATCCCTTTTGGAAAAAACAAAGTAACCACAAATTATCACATAGACAGCAACCCACTGAGTACGGAAAAAGTAATCAGAGACCTGGGGACCCAAGTAGACAGCGACCTCTCATTTGACACCCACGTTGCCAAAGTGGTTAGAAAAACATTCTACCTTGCACACCTCATCATGAAGGGATTCACATCCAGATCCAAGGATGTCATTGTACCCCTATATTCCTCCCTCATCAGACCCATGATTGAGTACAATGCCCCATTTGGTATGTACCTCACCCGGCACTTGCAACAGCTGGAGAGACCACAGAAGTACCTCACCAAAAGGATCAAGGGTCTCCAACATATGTCTTATTCAGCCAGACTAAAGAAACTTCAGCTCTATTCAGTGGCATACCGCCTGCTCAGGGGTGATCTCTGCCTGACGTACAAGGCCATGTCCAATCAGGATTTGATGGACATGCTCCACCTCAAAAAATCCAAATCCATCAGGACCACGAGAGCTAAAGACTTAAACCTCAGCAAAAGTATGAATAGGACATGCTGGAGGGATAGATTCATAACCCAGAGGCTTCCTATGCTCTGGAACAGGATCCCAGTTCGTATTAGGCAGAGCCCCTCACTGACTCTCTTCAAGAGAAATCTTGATGAGTGGATGGGAGATCGAAAGTTTACCCCAGGGGTCACATCTGTGTCACTGCTTGACAGGGGCACAGTAAACTAATTCTATTATATAAGGGGACCTTCACTGTGTCACTACTAGACAGAGGCACAGTATTCTAGATTTATTCTGTACATTTTTGTACCATTTCATGGGGTGGCAAAAGCCACATCACTATGGCTAGGCTTACAAATGCCCCAGGGCAGATAGCCTAGTATTATACTATGAAACTATGAAACTAGACTGACATTTACATATAGAAATATGACAAATGTTAAAGGGCTGTTGGAAAGTACAGGAAACATAGGTGGTATCCCTTTAACCAGAAGATGCAAACACTGTTCTTATTGTAAGTTTATTAACATTGAGAAAAATGGTGAAGTGATAAGGAAGGCAAAAGCTTGGAATAGACATAGTGTTGAATTGCAACGCACAAAGGATTATTTCTTTAGCTACTTGTTGCACATGCAACACATTTTATATCGGGAAAACTATTAATTCATTAAAACAAAGAATTTATCAGCATGTGTATAGTACAAAGAAAAAGGACAGTAAAAGTGTGTTAGCTAGAGACTCTGTATATTGTCTTGGTTTTAAAAAATTAGTTTTTTGATTTTGGAACACCTCTCAATGGAAGATGTTACTCGGAATTGGGAAAACAGACTGCTGCATAAAGAAATGAAATGGCAGCTTAGATTTGAGGCTACCTACCCACCAGGATTAAATGAGAGTATTTCGATTGTTAGTGAACTAAAAAGAAGGGCACAACAAGTTTAATGTATTTTTTCAGTGCAATATATATTTATTTAAATGTTTTTCTACATGTTTTAAGAACATTTTAAATGTGTTTAAGACCAGTGTTATAAAGTAAATTTATTGGCTTACAGGAGGGGTGTGTAAGCATTGGTTTTATTATTTAATTGCTAACTTGATTGAGTAACTTGGTTCTGAAGATGTCTGTTATGTCAGATGAAAGCGCTTAACCTTTACTTGTGGATTTTATTTCTGTGGATTAAAAGGTCTTTGCTGTGCTGCTAACTTACTGATTTGTTTTTTTTTTATTTTATTTGCTGAGTTTTACCTTGTTGAGCACTGCATGGATTTAATTTGTAATCATCAGAACATGTAAGACAATGTATAAAATAGTTGGTTAGGAGAGCAGTCTTTCTCTGTTGGACAGAACGCCTTGCTGGTAACATATATATGGCTGTTTTGCTCTTTTATCTGCAGTCTGCATACATATACAGTTAAAAAAATAAGAAATTCTTTTGACAGGCTGTCTAATTTTGTAAAATGTAGAAAGCAAGATTTTTTCTCTTGATTTCATGTAATATGAAATAATTTTTCTTTTAAGGGATAAAAGTCTAAAAACTAAAATGCAAACATGTCTTATAAAAATAAATGAATGTCTGTATATATACATGAGGCATGTAGAAAGACTCAGCAGAGGGCAGGTGAGAAAGTTTATACATATCACATAGCTTGGCCACTTACACAGATGGTCGACAGGTATTTGAGGTTGCACAATTCTTGGGGTTGGCATATATGCACTTTCCTTGATACTCTGCAATCTTGGAGTTACTATATATATTTAGCAAAGGGTGTGATGGTCACAACTGTGTCTTTTTGTTGTTTTTTTATTTAAATTTTGCATACTTTAAGGTTAGTGCTTTGCACATGCATACTAACATGTTGACATTTACGTTATTGTCATAGGTTCATAGGTGTTAACTAGGCTAATGGCCACAAGGGCCTTTTTAAGCCTAGCCATGCATTCCAAATCTCTGACAAGTTCTGATACCCTTAAGTGTAAGCAGGGGCTTGGGAGATGAAGCATTTACAAGCTAGGGCCTTGGAGATGAACAATTTACAGATTGCTTGTATCCATTAGAGACATAGGTGCCAAACCATGGATGTATTTCCTGTTCCCCATCCAATTGTCCAAGTTGTACTTGAATTGGGTTAGGGAGAAACTCTGCTTCACATAGATGGGGAGCCTGTTCCATAGATGGGTTAGTCTCTGGGATACATACCTATTTCTCCAGCAGGTCCTGTTTATATCACAGGCAAGGTTCAAGCCCTTAGAATTGGTAATTCTGGTGCTATTTATTTTGTGGATATGCAGGAGGTCCGTCAGAGTGGGGTCTGACAATGCCCTGTATGCCAGGCATAAATCTCCCCTCAAAAGCCTGTAGGAAGCAAAATACAGGGATAGAGCCTTGAGGTGGTCTGCATAGGATATTTTAATTAAGCCCTGTATTCTTTTAGTGAGGAACCTCTGTGGATATACCAGTTGTTGGATATGCCTGGTTAGGTACATACCAAAGAGGCCCTGTACTCAATGATAGGTCTGATGAATGCTGAATACAGTGGAACAATGACTTCCTTGGACTTAGATGCCATACTTTTCTTTATAAGTTGCACAACAGAGAATGGTTTCCTCACTACTGTAGACACATGATGGTCAAGGGCTAGATTACTGTCTCTGTGCATCCCTAAGTCGCTGACTACTGGGTGAACTCTAAGGGGTGTGTTGTCAGTATGATAGTTTCCTGGGATGGATGACTTCCCAAAGGATACTGTTATGCATTTCTTGGCATTTATTGTTAGTCCATGGCTCTGACACCAGTTGTTTGTTTGTGTCAGCTCCTCCTGGAGAAGATTTGTGTCACTGTGGAATTCATTGGCAACTCCTAATTTGCAATCATCTGCCCGTTTAGTGAGCCAGAGATCACTGACATTGGTCTTGACTTCAGAGAAGTAAATGCCAAAAAGGAGTGGTCCAAGGACCAGTCCGTGAGGGACTCCAGCAGTGACTGGCCTCTTTGTAGAAGTGGACTACCCAACTCTAACTTCCTGGGTCCTGTCTATGAGCCAGTTGGCTATCCACCAGTTACATACAAGTTTGTAACTAACCTCTTGAGTTTGTCAACAATGCCCAAGTGGGGTATTGTGTCAAATGCCTTTGCCAGGTCAAGGTAGGCAGTATGAACTATTTTGCCCTCATTCATTGCTTTGTTGACCTTCTCAAAGAAGTCCACCAGGTTGAGTAGGCATGATCTGCCCTTGACGAAACCAAACTAGATTGAGTCCAGTGTCTGGATGTTTACTATATCACCATGATCATTTCCATAATAATTCTTTCCATGGCTTTACATGTAAGACTAGTGAGACTTATGGGTCTGTAGATGGCCCACCTTTGTGCAGACGGATGACTGTTGCTGTTCTCCATTCATGAGACATGAAGTCTGTTTGGAGGCTATAGTTAAATAGCAATTCCAGATGTCCTGATAGTTCATGTTTCATGCTGTTTAGAAGGCAACCTGGGATATTGTCTGGTCACATTGATGCAGTGTTCTTGGCCTTAGATGGAGCATTAATGACCTGTTCCCTAGTGATAGCAGGGGTTAGTTATATTTGATGGTATTTCCTGAGAAAAGGTTGGGGGTTGAGAGGGGTAAAGTTGGAGCTAAATTTATTGGCCAGTAGGTTTGCTGTATCTTCTGGCTCAGTATAGGTGGCTGCATTTACAATGAGCTCTGCACACAATTGTGTATATTGCCTTTGAGGTTGCAGACATATGCCTCATGCCTTGTGGTTATCCTTGGCCTGGGAGGCCAAATTCACCTCAAATTTGGCTTTGATAAATTTTATTTGTCCTCTGAGATGTTTGTTTAGTTTGATGAGAGTGCTTTTATCCTGCTGGGTGCTGCACCTCCTAATTTTTGCCATGATTTTCTTCCTTCTGTTATACACCCTGTTGATTTTG